>NW_028317808.1:11910000-12073213 GCF_062004578.1 Staurois parvus | reverse complement strand
TCCTTCCCCCCCCCCCCCCTTCTTCTTCTGCCCCGCTCTCGCACACCCAACCCAAAACAACCAACCACCCTACCCACCACAACCAACCATCCACCATGCCACCAAACAATCCAACCTACCCTCCCACCCTACCAACCATCCACCCCCCCATCCCACCCACCCATTTCAACCAACTCAACCCAACCAACCAACCAAACACACACCCAACCCTATACAACCAACCATCCTACCTCCCACCCACCCCACCCCTCCCTAATCTACCAACCACCCACCCCTACCCTACCTACTATCCACCCACCCCTCCTTTTAATCCACCCTACCTTCTAATACTCCCCCCTATCCATCCATCCATCCATCCACCTTCCCACCCCCACCTACCAACATACCATCCAACCACCCATCCCTACCACCCACCCATATCAACCAACCTTCCCTCCCCTTCTATCAACCATACCTCCCTCCATATCCATCCTTCCTAACTTTTCCTTCCCTTCCCTTTCTTCCTTCATCCATTCCCTTCTAATTCTTTTCTTCATTCTTATCCATTTTATTCCTTCCCTTTCCTCCTACCCCTCCTTCCTTTCCTCCTCTTTCTTCATTCATTCCCTCTCTCCCTTTTCATTCCTTCCTCCCTCCCCTCCTTTCATTTCCTTCCTCCCCTCCTTCTTTCCCTCCTTTCTTCATTCTTTTTCTTCCTTCCTCCATCCATTCCCTCCCTCTTCTTCCTTCCATTCCCTTCTCATCCCTTCCTTCCTATATCCATTCCCTTTTCTTCCTTCCTTCCTTCTCTCCCCTTCCCTCATCCCTCCCTTCATTCATTCCCATCTTCCTCCATCCATTCCCTCCCTTTTTTTACTTCCTCCATCCCCTCCCTTCATTCTTTCCTCCCTCCCCTCCTTTCATTCCTCCCCCCTTCCTTCATTCCTTCCTCCTTTCGTCATCCTCATTCATTCCTTCCTTCCTCCATCCATTCCCTCCCTCCCTTTTCTTACTTCCTTCCTTCCCTTCTTTCCTTCCTTCATCCATTCCCTTCCTCCTTCCCTCCCTTTTCTTCCTTCCTTCCCTCCCCTTTCTTCATTCCTTCCTCCATCAATTTCTTTCCTTCCTTCCTCCATCCATTCCCTCCCTCCCTCCCTTTTCTTTGTGCCTCCATCCCCTCCCTTCATTTTTTCCTTCCTTTCTTCCTCCATCCCCTCCCTTCATTCTTTCCTCCCTCCCCTCCTTTCATTTCCTTCCTTCCTCCCCTCCTTTCATTTCCTTCCCTTCTCCCTCCCCTCCTTCCTTCCCTCTCCTTCCTTCCTTCATCCATTCCCTCCTTCCCTCCCTAACTTCCTCCCTTCCCTCCTTTTCTTTCATTCCTTCCTTCCTCCATCCATTCCCTCCCTCCCTTTTCTTCTTTGCCTTCCTTCCTCCATCCCCTCCCTTCATTCTTTCCTCCCACCCCTCCTTCATTTCCTCCTCTTTCTTCATCCATTCCCTCTCTCCCTTTTTATTCCTTCCTTCCTCCCTCCCTCCATTTTATTTATTTCCTTCATTCCTCCATCCTCTCCCTTCATTCTTTCCTCCCACCCATTCTTCCTTCTCTCCCCTTCCTTCCTCCATCCATTCCCTCCCTCCCTTTTCTTTCTTTCTTCTTTCCTTCCTTCCCTCCATCCATCCATTCCCTTCCTTCCAATATAAAGGGGTACAGGTTCTGTTTATTCATCCCAATCTAATGACAGCCCAACATATACTAGTGCTCCCTGTTCACTCCCTACTGACACTGTCCACTGCCCCCACAAAATCACTGTTAAAAAAAATACAGAAATAAATTGTAAAATATAATTAAAAATAAGATAATACAAATTTTAAAATTCTGACACCCACATCATTGCTCTACTGACACCATCCACTGGCCACCCAAAAGCATTTTGAAAAAAAATGATAAAAATAATAAAACATTAATTTGTAAAAATAAATCATAAAATTATAAAAAAAAAAAAAATAATACTAATAAAAATAAAGAACTCCTGACACCATCCTACACATACTACCCACCGCCATACACTTTGCACTCCTCTCCTTGTACATATTACCCACTGTCATACACACCACACTGAACATTCCCTATTTAACATTACCTCATTCTGCACTATATAAGTCATCTCAGACACTATTTAACCACACCCCTTTTAAGCCATGCCCAATTTTTAGAGCAATTTAAAATACACCCCTTCTCTCTCATCCCTTCCTCTCTCTCACTCCTCCTCCTCTCTCTCTCACACCCCTCCTCTTTTTCACCCTCTCACTCCCCTCTCTCTTTCAGATCCCGCACATGGCAACCATCTTTAAACCTGGAAGTGTGCCCAGTGGCTTCTACGGAAAGAAGCCGGGAACATTCATGCAGACTTTGCTGCAGTAAATATTTAAATGCTCCTTCTATGCAGCTGAGCTGCAATTTGTAGGTAGGGTGTTGTGTGGGTGTGTCTTGAGTGTAGGCGGGGGCACAGGGGGCCCCATTATCTCTTACTGCCCGGGGGCCCCATGAGTTGTCAGTTTGCCCCTGCTTTAGTTCCACTTTAATGCATACATACCTGACATGTGTAAAGAGTATTTATTTTGTTCAACCAGCAGGTTAAACAAAATCCACACATTTTGAGGTGGATGGGGGAATCCTCACTGCTGAGTCTTTGTATTCTGACTTCTGGGAGATTTCCAACCATCAGATTACACTACTCAGGAATGCCGGCTATAGGGGGGGAAATCTGATATGTCGACTGTATACAATTCGTTCGGTAGATCCCTGCCCATACATGGATCGAATGCTTCGGCAGGAAGGAGGCTGAATTTTGATCCATGTATTGCTGGCTTTACAAGCAAATTTCCACTGAATAAAGCTTCATCTCATGGCTGCTGTGACGATCGCGGCGTCAGACCCCAGGCCTTCTCACCAAACTCGTGACCGAAGGACTAGCCAATCTAAAACCGTGCTGTCACGTGCGTAACAATGCCACGCTCAGCTGCACTCTGCACAAAGATTTTCCAGCTAATGGACCACAATCTGTGTATCTGCAGCCTGGGAGCAACTGTTACTGGGTCAGGTTAATTACGCAATTAACCCTTCACACTGCCACCACCTCCTTTTTGTACAGAGAAAGAGGAAACTCAGCAATATTAGCAATAACACTATGATGTTTGCATAAGCGTCAGTATACCACTGTCACCGCAGGCATAGATTGACCGAAGTTTAAAACACACAAACAGTAGCGCTCTTCAGAGGCAGGGATTCTTAGTTTGCATTAAAGAGCTTTAGAAACAGTTCAACACTTTCAGAAAGTAAGATTTATTACTAAAAGGTCAAAAGGGTGCAATAAAAATAATTACAGAAAAAGATGTAGCCAATATATATAAATATATATATATATATATATATATATATATATATATATATATACAGAAAGCAATAGCACAGCAAAGGGATAACAGAAAGAAGTTTAGAGGGATAAAGTACTTGCCATCAGCCTTGGTTTTAAGCAGATCAGGTTTCAGAGCCAAAAGGATGCCTTATCTCCCAAAGTTAGTTCCGATGTTAAAAGGGAGAATCTTCAACTTAACTCAACTCAGCTTAGCTCAGCTTTTTTTAGGAACTCAGCAGGTTGTCTCCCTGAAGCAGAGAACCAATCGCCTCATATGGGCGGGTGTTGCAGGCGGAGACCCAAGCTATGACCAAAAACTCTCCCAGTTGATGTCATGGTTCATAACTTATTCTCAGTGCATTTAGCAGCCTTGCCACTAGTAGATTAATATGCAGACACATCTGCTGAACGGGTAGATATGAAATATGACACACCTGCTTGGATGGTTAAGGAGATATAATTTTATGCTCTCCTGTATATGCCAGCTAGGGGATGTAATATATCAGGCGACTTGTATTAAACTAAGGCATCCAAATATGTGCTCCATGCTTATGTAATTATGTCCTATTTGAAGATATAAAATTATATGGAAAAGTGAGTTTTTAAATGTAAGTCTGTTTTTACGACTACCTGGAATGTCTTTGAAGCTCCCTCAGGGCTGGGTTTATGGTTTTACGATCCCTTCTCCAGCAAGAGTCTCGCAGACATAGGGGCACCAGCTAGTGGAGTTTATAGCCATGACGCCCTCACAAAGAGTTTGCTGCCTGTGATCTCTGTCATCATCCAGACCACATGTCACTCAACAGGGAGGGAGGGAGGGGGGATATCAGAGGAATCTGATTTTGGAGAGAGAGATACAAGATGGAGGGGTTTGGAGCAAAATGGATGACCGCGTCCATCTCTGTGTGCATGATTGCTACAGCTGCCATGATAAAATATCAGTTGAAAGAGAACTTTCCCCCACCACATACCTGACTAGTATTTTTAATCAATGACAAACATGCTAGGATAAAGAGAAACAAATACCACAGGAAAGAAGCAAATTGTTCACATATTCATTATGTTAAAAAAAAAATACCTTCTCTCTCTTGTTGAAGACAAGTATTCAGTTCTTCTATAGTAGCTCTGTCTACCGATGCCTGCACTTTTAACTGATCTATTTCTTCTTCCAAGTTCATTCTGTAAGAAATTCACATAATGGTCATTAAATCACTGCAAAGTGGTAATAAAATTTTAAGCGCAGAACATGTAGAATATGAAACCCTTATGTTCTTTACTTAGTTGAAGATATATTGAGGATTTTTGCACATGAAAAAAAAAAGAAAAAAAAGAGTATCATTTATTCGGCTTCAAATCTTAAAAAGATAACTCACATTTTTCTACAGTTTTGCCTTACCAATCAACCATTTCAGATAAAGGGTAAACAGACAACTATTGCATTTAAACATTATTTTAATGTGTAAGATTTATATAGGTACAAAAAAACAACTATTTTTCTCTGTGCACAGACACATGTATGTACCATATATTTAATGCAGAAATAACTAGTATGAACATTATTAATAAGAAATTATTTTATTTATTTATACTGCACCAGCAAATTCAGAAATTATTTGCAAGTTTTGGACTGCATATCTGAAAACTCTATGGTGACAATCAATATTGTTTACACCTTCAATTCTACTCTATTACCGAGGCATCTAATTGATGCCAACCTAATTGTGCAGCATGGCAATGACAACAAGTTCACATCAAAAATCAAGCCTAATTTCTTTCCAAAATGGAAAGACAAAACGATTGGTTACATCAAATATTTCATGTATTTTTTTCTGTATATACTGTACTTTATAGGAAGTTTATTACAAACATTTTAAAGGACTTTTTTGATAGTTACATACTGTAGTTAGTGTGGTTCAAAAAAGACACAAGTCCATCTAGTTCAAACCACAGAGGGAAAAAAAACACGCACACAAAACCTCCATATTTACAATCCTATGCCCACAGTTAATCCAGAGGAAAGAAAAAAAACTCAATAAAGCATGATCCAAGTTGCTCCAGCAGGGGAAAAATATCCTTCCTGATCCACCAAAAGGCAATCTGATATTCCCTGGATCAACTTTACCTATAAACAATTAGTTTCCAGTTATACTATGTGCATTTAGGAAATAATCCAGACCTTTTTTAAAAACAATCTACTGAGCTTGCCAGAACCAACTCTTGAAGGAGTCTATGCCACGTTTTCACAGCTCTTACTGTGAAGAAACCATTCTGTATTTGTGGAATAAATCTCTTTTCCTCCAGATGTAGAGAGCCTCCTTGTCCTCTTTGATGACCTTAAAGTTCACTACACCAAGTTCACTGTATGGATCACTTATGTATTTATACAGTTGCAAGAAAAAGTATGTGAACCCCTTGGGATTACGTGGAGTTTTGCATGAATTGGGCATAAAATGTGCTCTGAACGTCATCCAAGTCACAATAGAAGAACACAGTCTGCTGAACATAATACTACACAAACATTAGATGTTGCCATGGTTTAATTGCACATAACATGTAAACATTCACAGTGCAGGGAGGAAAAAATATGTGAACCTTTGGACTTAAAAACTGGTTGACCCTCCTTTGGCAGCAATAACCTCAACCAAACGTTTCCTGTAGTTGCAGATCAGACCTGCACAACGATCTGGAGTAATTTTGGACCACTCCTCTTCACAAAACTGTTTCAGTGTAGCAATATTCTTGGGATGTCTGGTGTGAATCGCTCTCTTAAGGTCATGCCTAATAAGACTAATAAGAATGTCCTGTTACGGATTACTTGCTAAAGCATTCCCTAAGTTAGTTATGGCATGAAAATGGCTGTTTATTAGTTATCTGCTAAGTAGGGTTGGGCTTGATGTTTGACTTGAACATCGGCCGTTCATATGTTCCGCAAACACATGAACGGTAAGGGCATTCGGCGGTCTGTTCACCCGCTGCGCCCCACAATGCACTGCACTCTGACAGTGCAATGAGATTGGCCAAAGCAATGCACCTGACCAGAAGTCCATGATGATGTCACAAGGGGTGGGGACACTAGATGATGTCAACTTGGTGACCCCGCACCTTTGTGACGTCATCAAATTTAAGAACTGTAATGCCGATGCAGATGGCAGACGGCGACCATTGTGATTGATGTTGGATCTACTTCGGGGGGCCATTTATTTTTCATTTTTATTTTTAACAAAGGACTTGTCAAAAACTGTCTTCTGTCATTTTTTATATTACACTTTTTTTTGTGAATGAGTAGCGGTACATGTACCCCATACTCATTCACATGGGGGGAGGGGGGGAAATGAGAAAACAGTGTGGCCAGACAGTGGGGAAAACAAATTGAATTCTATGTGCATCACTAGAGAGCTCACGAGCAGGAGAAAGGAGGTCCTGATTCTCCAATATGGATCTTTAGTTAGACCTCATTTAGAATACTGAGTCTAGTTCTGGAGAACTCACTTACAAAAAGATATTGGTAAAATAGAACGAGTAACTATTTTTCTGAAAGAGTAGTTGATGCTTGGAAAAAACTTCCAGCAGAGGTAGTGAGCCTGTCAACAGTAAATAGCTTCAAACATGCTTGAGATCTATACTCAGATGAAAAAGCTAACAAAACAAAAAAAAAACAAAAGAAAAAAAAAGCAAGATAAAAACCGGGCAGAGTCGATGGACTACTTGTTTTTTTCTGCCATCACTTTTCTCCGTTTCTAGCATGTACCTAGGTATGGTTCAGGAGGGGGCGCCCCCTTTCCTGACCTGCTGGGCTGCATGCTCGCATAACTGTCTAGTATGGATTTTGGGGGGGCCCCACGCCATTTAAAAAAAAATTTTGGCGTGAGGGCTCCCCTAAAAATGTAAACCAGACCTGAAGGGCTTTGTATGGATGGGGATGGGGACCCCACATAGTTTTTGAAAAAAAAATGTAATTGCCGGGCAATGCCAGCGATTCTTTATATATTCGGCTGTCAGCAGGGAGCCTCGCTGACAGTTCAAACATTAAAGAATGTTTTCACTACTAAAATACTGCACAACTTAATAATATAACTCATGCGGTATTTTAGTAGCTATGCAGTATCTTACCGCATACTCAGATGCAGTAAAACACCTCTTAGTGAATTGTCCCTGTTGGAAGTTCACAGTTGAACTTTTGTTATGTTCGAATATTCGACCAGGAACCGAACAGGGGGGTGTTCGCCCCATCACTACTGCTAAGTAATGGTATAGCAGAATGGTTAATAGCTATTCCTGAGTTGAGATAGCAGGTCCTTTGAACTGCCAGACCTATGTAGAAATGTGATTCAAGTTAAAGGCTATGGAGATGCCCTCCTGGGATTATGTAAAGCGGGTAACTGCTGTTATGCTTCCTATTGTTACAATTGTCATGGCTGAATTCTTAACAAAGTAGCAGCCTTGCCCTTTCACACAGCTTTGTGAAGTGCCCAGTCTGTATTATCATCACACCCACCTTTTTTTCCCTTCATTTGAACAAATATGGATACAAACATAACTCAATCTTAAGGTTGCCCTTAAAAAATCAAACATCTTAATTACATCATACCATATCTTTACTTTTTCATAAGCAGACTACAGACTTTTTACACCAGTGTTTAATGGACTACAGAATTACTCAAAAGGTCAGTTTTTTTTTTCTTATTACCTAAAGACTTTTGTACATTATTGTTTATATAACAAAAAAAACCCCATAGGCATATAACTAGATTGTAAGCTCGAAAAAGCAGGGTCCTCGAACCCCTTGTGTATTGTATTGTTACTGTCTTGTTTCATGTTCTGTCCCCCTTGCTACTGTACAGTGCTGAGCAAACCCTTTGGCGCTATATAAATACTGTATAATAATAATAATAATAATAATATAACAGAGGTCAATTAAAAAACAAGTAGCCTTCTTTATTTAGGCAACGCAAAAAAAAAAAAAAGCAACGATGTGCTGCAAAATGCAATAACTAAATTACAGCCTACTGCAAGAAAGTCACTGAAATATTGACTGCTATAGGCTGCATTATTAAATACGCCTAAAAACGTCAGTAGAAAGTATCTCTGTACTGAAGAACAAGATAAAATGCAATAGCTGATTTTTTTGGCTAACAAAAGAAATAGCAGACACACTGTGGTTTCTGCACATAGGTGGGACATTTAATTTAAACTAGGAATGTGTGACTGTTCCTAAAATGATTAATATGGAATCTCTCTCTCTGTATTTAAGCCTCATGTACCTAACCATTTATATCTGTTTATTGCCTACTGCTGTCTTGCTATAGTACTTTGCATGTTGTTAATGCACGGTGTGATAAGGGCAATGGGGTTCAGTTGCTCCAGAGCTTAGTAAATTAGGTGAAGCTTCATTATGCAAAGAATCACATGCAAGGAAAAAAAACTGCATTTTTGCTTGCACACCATTGAATGATGGAAGTCAGCAGGGTTCCCTTCATTTACTAAGCTCTGGGGGAAATATACTTGCAAAGTACACAGTCTTTTTGCCTTTAGTAAAGCCACCTTTATATTGTTGCCATGTGGTTAAAGACTTTTATTATGGTGCATGCAAGGAAATAATGCAGAAGGTCTGTTAGAAGGTTAAACTCTTTTCTTGTAATGTATGTTGCTATGCACATGGCATCAACTATGCAACCCATAATGGGCTAGATTCCAGACAGCTACCTTGTTAAAATACAGGGCAATTTCCAAATGTGGACATTAATTTACTACATAAAAGAAGGATACATGGTGGGGCCTATGACGGCATCGTGTCAATCTAGAGGTGCCACTGGATTGCTGGAAAAAGGTGATACTGGGGTTTAGCCTTAAGGGGACATTGTACCCAGATATTGAGGTAAGTGTTTAAAGTGGTGAACTGCTGTCTGGGTACACCTATCTTGTGAGTGTACATATTTTAAGCTTTTCAATAAAGGGATTTTGTATTATAATGATAAAGCACTATGCATTTCGTTTTTTGAGCAGAGGAGCAAGTGGAGGCTGCATATTGATGGTGATTCACAAAGGAGCTAATGGAGAGATCTCCAGGAGGGAGAGAGTGGTGAAACCCTGGAATCAGAGCCCTTAACCACTTGCCTACCAGGCACTTATACCCCCTTCCTTACCAGGCCAATTTTCAGCTTTCAGCGCTGCCGCACTTTGATTGACAATTGCGCGGTCATGCAACATTGTACCCATATGAAATTTTGATCATTTTTTTCTCACAAATAGAGCTTTCTTTTGGTGGTATTTAATTGCCACTGGGCACTTTACTTTTTGCGCTATAAATTAAAAAAAGTGCAAAAAATTGGAAAAAAAAAAAAAGTTTATTTGTTTCTTTTATAAAATTTTTCAAACAGGTATTTTTTCTCCTTCACTGATTTACGTTGATGAGGCGGCACTGATGGGCACTGATAGGCGGCACTGATGGGCACTGATAGGCAGCACTAAAGGGCACTGATAGGCAGTACTAATGAGGCGGCACTGATAGACAGCACTAATTAGGGGTCACGGATAGGCGGCACTGATATGCAGCACTGATAGGCGGCACTGATAGGTGACACTGATGATGGGTACTGATAGACGGCACTGACTGGCATCACTTCTGGGCACTGACTGGCGGCACTGATTGGCACAACCCCTGGGCACTGACTGGTGGCACTGACTGGCAGCACTGCTGGGCTGCACTGGTGGGTGGCACTGGTGGGCAGCACTGGTGGGTGGGCACAGGTGGGTGGCACTGGTGGGCACAGGTGGGTGGCACTGGTGGGCACAGGTGGGTGGCACTGGTGGGCACAGGTGGGTGGGCACAGGTGGGTGGCACTGCTGGGCACATGTAGGTGGCACTTCTGGGCACAGGTAGGTGGTACAGGTGGGGGCACTGCTGGGCACAGGTGGGGGCACTGCTGGGAACGGGTGGGCGGGGCTAGTGGGCGCACTGCTGGGCGGAACTTGCGGGTGTCACTGCTGGGCACCGATCATCAGGGCACTGATCATCAGTGCCCTGATGATCGGTGCCGATCCCCGCTCTGACAACTGCCGGTTCTCGGCAGTACTTTCCTCACGATCTGACAGCGTGAGGAAAGTGCAGCCGAGAACCGGCACTTGCATTTCCCTGTGATCAGCGTGTCATTGGACACCGCTGATCACGTGGTAAAAGGCCGGTGGGATCGGCCTTTCACCACATCACGTGATCAGCTGTGTCCGTAGGACACAGCGTTCACGGAGATCGCCGGGTGCGCGCCCCCTGGGGCGTGCAGGAGAGCGCGTTCTGGGAGGACGTCATATGACGTCCACTCAGAACTGGCCGGCCGCGGTGAAGCCGTCATTCGGCTATGCCCGGTCGGCAAGAGGTTAAACGGGAAGGCACATTTGACTTATTGCTCACACTAATAGGTCCACAAGTTCAGGTGAGAGCACATGATGCATGGTGGTGGAATTCACTTGTGCTGTTGGATCCATCAGTTTGGAGAAGGAACAAATGATGGATGCAACAATGAGATTGGTTGTATTGAGTATTTTTGTTGATTTATAGTAGTGTTATTTACTCATGACTTAATTTACTATTGGAGCACTCACAATAGCCAAGTTGGGGTAATAACTTTGAGGCCTGAATGTATTGCACAGCATTTTAAATTTTTTGTTTAGTTCATTTTGATGTGGGAAACACATTATAGCGTGAGCAGCAGCAACAACTTAACAGATGTCAAGTCTTTACTAGCAGGTGTGTGCGGAGAATAATTCCTTTTATTAACTCAGAGTTTGCTGGAGCTGCTGACATCACATCTAAGATGGCAGTGCCCAGCAGCAGTTTCAGGTCTTTTGAATGTCAACACAAAAGAGGTTTTTACAGGTAAATAACATGCACATATGTTAAATGCGCATATAATCTCATGTTGAAATTGTTAAATTAATAGTCTGAAAATAGCCTCCTTAAAGTGTAGGTGTGGCCAAAATAAAGAACTGTTCAGTAAATTTTACTAGTACATGTACGTACATTTCCATTGTTTTATCAAACAAATGCTTTACAAATGCTGCAAACACAGAAAAATACTTGTTTATCTTTCAGAAATCCATTGTGCTCCTAAACTTTGTTTGAGTTGACAGCAAAGTGCTTCTTCTGGACTAAATTTCCATGCAGTGTTGTCTGTCCTGCCCAGTTCTTCTCTCATGGACTGCAGAACTCCCCTTTCCTAATCTCCACAGAATAAGGTGGGGGGGACAGGTCTGACAACACTACTTGGGATTACAGTGCAGCAAACGCACAATCATTATCCCATGATACGAAGTTGGGAACACACATGGTTTCTGAAGTGATCAGCAGGTAATTTTCTGTACTTGTAGTGTTTTTAAAGTGACTCATATTCTCTGATTGCTTGTGCCTTGAGCTGTTAATAAACGTATGAATTTACAGATGTACAGGCAGGGTGCATCCCATTGTTTCTTGGACATTTATTTTGTGCAGTGCAATTAGGCAAGGTCTGGAAACCATGATCTACAACTGCTAATATAGAACGTATGCAGAAATTTTTTTTTCCCCAATGCTTCACCGAAAATTTACATCATTAGGCCTGACCCTGTTTGTGAGTATGTAACTGCCTAGACATTTTGTGTGTGTCTGCCCAAATATGTATGCATGCTCTTATAATGTGTTCCTGTGTTTGTCCTGACATTGTATGGATGTCTTTGCTTTGACATTGTGTATGTAGTTGTGTTCTGTAAGCAGGGCTGTTCTTTGCTTTATTTCCAGTGTGCAATCAATTCAGAGTCTGTGTAGAAAGGAAAAGGGATGCCAACAAAGAGGTAGAAAAGCAACAACACAGATGGAGAAAATAACTGACATGGAGGAGGGAAGGGGGGTGCAGTGCAACACTGAGGAGGAAAACAAAGTGATGCATCAGGCATGATAATGGGCTGAACATGAAAGTGAAACTGAATGTGAATAGGAAGCACCTAGTACAGATGAAAGGCAACAGCAGGTGTCCCTCTAAAAAAACAGCTCAGAGGATGCAGTGCATGTAGAAGCAGTGTACTTGTGGGGTGTGGGTGTTTAGTACCCCTTTACCCCTGGTTGAGGAGGACCCTGAGATAGCTCATTGGACTAGCATTTCATCTCTCAGAATTCTTTACATTTTTAGCATGAAAGAAAATTGTGTGCAGTCAATTAAGAAAGTTTAAAGGACTTTTTTTTTTTTTAGCTCAATAAACTCCTGGAAAGATAATTAGGGCACAGGATACCACAAACAGGCAAAAATACAGCTCCAGTCCATTCTTCTGCTAAAGTAGGTAGCTGGCCCTTTAAGGACCAACAAGCAAAACCCAGGCCATATGCAATCAGTCAACTTAGTGCATGAGCAGTGACAACTCCTTGCAATGTTCACCAGCAGAAGCTTCTACCCAGCTCCCTAGGACAATGCTCAGCACAGAAGCCTCCTAAGATGCTCCATACAGGCAGCCATCTTCCTGCCCTGATATCTCTTGATTTTCCTTCCAGCAGGACAGCAAAAAGGACTCCAGACACAAGCCAACCTCTGTTTCCTTAGATCCAGGCCCTTCCTTCAGCAATACCCTTCTCAGGCAGCAGGCAGGCAGAAGGCAAAGAAGTCAAGAATTATTATCTCTCTGGCAAAGCCTGGAAGGGAAGACCCTTCTGGAAGGTCTCCCCAAACATTTATTTCCTTGCCCAGCATGCATCACAAGCAGTAAATCTCCTAGTGATTGGCCAGAGAAAAAAAAAATATATTAATAACTCATGACCTTGTTTCTTCTTGTCCTATCTACTGCAGAACACACCCAAGTAACACGAAGAAGAAAAAAAAAAGTCTGAATTTAGGAGAATCCCAATGAACACAGGAAACAATAACAAACTGAGCTTAGGCTGACCACTGCCTAGCTTTGGCAAGGCTGACATGACTCAGGAACAGCCAGGGAAGGAGTAAGTTGGGACTCAACAGGCTCAGGGCCACACAACTAGACAGAAGCAAAAGGGGCTTCCCTGTTGTCCTCCCTCTGACAGCCTCCATCCTTTCTAGGGTATCTTCCTCCCCTAAATCTAAGGGATACTTAAAGCCAGACTTTTCCACTGGCATATTTGCCACTAACTTTTTCTTTTACAATGCAGGATGTTTATTAAAGAAAGGGAGTACAATAACAATGCAATTGAGCAAGCATATACAGTTTGACATCGTAAGCATAATACAATATCGATTACAATAGCTTACAAGTTACATATCATCTAAGATAAAACAAAGAAAGCAGATAAATAGCCACAATATGCAAAGTGAGCAGTACTGTATCATGCACAATTTCAGAGTGAGACCCAGGATATGAAGAACATATTCCACTAACAGGACCTTTGTTTACTAAAAGCACAGAAACCCCCATTTGCTAACCATTCCCTTGCAAAGGTTATTCAGTAGACAGGACAACTCTGGTTCCAGCTCTTAAGGACAGCCTTGGTAATCCTAAGCGTATCCTGACCAGTTAGTGGAAGGTACTTTCAGCAGAGGTAGTAACAACTAAGAAACACTGCCTTCTCAACTGTGCTACCCATCACCCAATCCACCTGCAGCACACTTAGTAGTAGGTTTGGTTGCAATACTGCTAGCAGGAAATCTCAACAAAAAATGCACCAACTCCAAGTCCTTTTTGTAGCCAACACTACTATGCACGTCCCAAAAGTGAACTCTTCAACTTCATACCTGCCCATAGTACACAGGGCCAGGCTTTCATGGGGTTGCAGTTTCAGGCTTGTTTTTGAGGTCCAGTCTCCTGACATGGCCAAACCAATGGGAATGCTGGTTGCATACAGTTTGATCTCAAAACATTCGCTGAAAATGGGTGACACATATATAAAAAAGCCAGCTGGGGGAAATGCTGAACCTTGACTGTTTCACACAGTAAAGATCCTCTGGCCCATGCTACACATCATGAAAATGTTAAGGTACTGTTAACTGTGATTGTGATTTTAGTGCTGTGCTTGACAAGAAAAGGCAAATTCTTGTATAGATTTCAGCTTTGGATATGTTGTGGTTTCAACTGACTGTCAAACAGTACTTACATTCTCAAAATGGTATATTTTGATGCCCGTGCAATAGGGCAAACTCTTGGCTAGCTGAAAAGCACCAAATTACATCAAGACTCCTCTGTTGTCTAGCTCTAAGCTAGTCTTTCTCAAACGTTTCAACACAAAGGAAACCTTGAAATAACTTTCTGGTCTCAGGTAACCCCTGCTAAAAATACTATAACTACAACTCAAGATGGATTAGTGCAATGGTTAGTGGAACGATTTCTCCTTACATCATCATTTGGAAGAACTATCCCCTTACAGAGAGCTAAAAAGATCAATGGTGTCAATGGGAACCTATCTGTGAGGCAGAAATTGCTCATTGTTCAAGGAACCCCAAGCAACCACTGGAGAAACTCTAGGGTTCCACGGAACCCTGGCTGAAAAACCGTTTACAGCAATTTCACATAGTAACAATGAAGCATTAACTAAATTGTATGTCTAGCCAAAATAAAAAATATATATGTTGTACTTTTTTCAACACATGCACTTTTTGCCATGTTTTGTCTCTTTAAAAATGTTGCAACTACAGAAAAATACCAGTTAATCCTACCAAAACGTCCAGTACGCTTCCAACATCCTTAAAGTGTTACTAAACCCATGACTCATGGAAATGCAATCATTTTAGTAAATATAAACTGCAAAATACCTTTTCTCATCAGCAGGATATAGCAGTCTTGTGACTTCTATCAGTGCCCGGCCGAGCACTGAATTAAAGTGTTACTAAATCCATGACAATGCATTCACTATATCTGGTCTCCCACAGTACACAGAATATGGAAATGCAATTATTTTTAGTAAATATAAACTGCTAAATACCTCTTCTCATCAGCAGTTAGAGAAGTCATGTGACTTCTATCAGTGTCCAGGTGAGCACTGGTTAATCTTGTAGGAGGAGTTTTCATTCTCTGTCTGTCCTATGAGGCTGCATAACCTCTCACCCTCTGTCCAGACAGCACTGATTGGCCCTGTGCTGATTACATGCATTCTCCTAAAGAAAAAAAAAACTCTCTAGCAATACACACCAAATTGAGTATGTGCAGAGTGCCTCATAGGGCTCTGTACTATCAGCATATGGACTGGGGACTGTGGAAGAAGGGGAGGATCAGAGAAGACAGGATCAAACATCCATTTTATACAATGCAGAGGACTAACTCCTTAGGTTCCATGGTGAGTATAACAAGCATGCTTTACTGCATATACAGACTGATTTTACTGTTGTGGGTTTAGTGACCCTGTGAGTGAGCTGCCTCTGCTTCACTGAAATCCCAAACCTTGTTACCAGCATTGCCTGAGTCCTAGACTACAGATCTCCGCCCCCATATGTTACGATGATAAGATGTGCATGGTGTTCCATAGTCCAGCAGGGGAGAGCTCAGGCAGTACTGGCAGCACTGCTTGGGATTTCAATTAATCAAAGGCAGTGTTGTCAGCTCTCAACCGGAAGCTAAGAGCTTAAAGTCTTACTAAAACCAGTACCCTGCATTCACTATGTCTGATCTTCCGCAGTACACAGAACATGGAAATGCAATTCTTTCAGTAAATATAAACTGCTAAATACCTTGTCTCAACAGCAGTATATAGCAGTCTTGTGACTTCTATCAGTGTCCGGCTGAGCACTGGTTAATCTCGTAGGAGTTTTCATTCTCCTCTGACTACTATGAGGCTACATGACCCCCGACCCTTGGTCTGGACAGCGCTGATTGGCCCCATGCTGATCACATGCACCCTTCTCCCCCAAAAAAACACTCTCTAGCAATACACACTAAACAGAGCATGTCCAGACTTACCACTGCTGCTCTGTACTATGAGAGATGGATGGGGGACAGTGAAAAAAGGGGAGGATCAGAGAAGACAGGATCAACCATCCTTTTTACACAATGCAGAGGATTAACCCCTTAGGTTCCACAGTGAGTATAACAAGCATGCTTTACTGCATATACAGACTGATTTTACTGTTGTGGGTTTAGTAACACTTTAATGGATGTCTGGTAAAATCAACAAATTATATTTTATACATTGTTTTAAAAAAGGTAAACATGGGGAAATTAGCATTGCAGAGATGTACTGATTTTTTTTTGCCCAGGCATACACTTTGATTCTAGATATTGGAAGCAACAAGTTTTCAACTGCAGAGTTCCAGATTAATTTGTTACTGGATATAAATTATACTTCTCATCTATGATGCTACAGTATATCCTTATTGCTAAGAGACAATGCAGGTACCATAGCAGAAGGTGTCTTAACAGGCATGTAAATGATGCTTAGCCTATGTGCCTAGCCTTTTACCAGTTTGCTATACAGTTTAACCCCATCATTATTAAAACAGGCATGCACAATAAATATTACTACTCTGCAAGAGAGGTGAAAAACACATTAACATGATAAAAGCATTATTTTGCAGTTTTAAGGTAATGTGGAGATAATCAATCACAAAATTAGCAAAAGGACAACAGCGGAATTAGTGAACTTAAACGTTGTTCCCAGTTTATTGGGAACAATAAAACCATAGTTTGAACAGTTGCCATGGGCACTCTACTGTACTATTCCGCACTTTATCATAAATTAACAATCCTGTGTTAAATGTAATCTTTTCATTTTTCACACATTATCGTACAGCTAAACAATAATCTTCATTTTTTATAGCAACACAATGTCTCCAGTCTTCATTACTGTTAAGCATATGAAATCTTAAGTAACTGACGATCACAGTATGTCTTCAAGAAATATGCAAAGTCAAAATTCACCATGGGCTTTGGCAACTGAGATTTATTACTTGTAATACCTATTAGTGGTCTAGATGAAATGGAAATTAGCATATAAAAATGTATTACACCTCATTAAATTCAAAGTCTGAAATCATGTCTGTAGTGGTCACACACGGCAGGACACCGTTTTTCAAGCTGAGCAATGATTTTTTTTTTTTCTGTTGATAGGGTATTAATGTGTATTTTGATCTCATGCTGAAATAGATCTGAATGGATTAAAACAGAAGTAGATCTTTGCAGTGTCACTCTCCTTTGCTCCTTGTGCTGCAGACTACAGGTGTTTAACCAATGGTGCATGAACCCAAAGAAGGCATTCTGATGGGCCCAAGGAGTACTTGCGTTTGTGTAAGCACATTAATCTGAGCAGTTTATAGAGTTCAAGCAAATAACTCATTTATAGTACAGATCTGAATAAATACTTTTTATTTCCAAAGAGAGAATTGGTTGAAAAGCATTTATATGTTAAGAAATGTACATGTGATATTGAGGATACTTGTAAAATATGACTAAAACTAGGGAAATATCCCAAAACATTGTTTTTTGTAAAGAGATACATAAATACATTTGAGAACCACTGCCACAGATATTGAGCACTTTGGAATTACCGTCTTGGGTAGCAGAGGACCTTGTTCTAGCATTGCCTTCCATAACGTAACCCAGTAAACAGCATCCATTCATAGGCCTAAGGGTGCAACATGTCTGAACTATTTAACTAAACAAATGCAACAGTTCTGCTTTCACTAAAGTCTGATACATAATTACTACACAAGCCATTTAGTGCTTTAACCTAATTTTGCATTTCCTTTTCAATCAGCAGCCAGTCATGAATTTCTGCAACTGAAAGAAAATGTAAAGAACAGCCCAGAAAATATTTCACAGATATTTCCTCAATTCCCTTACAGCATGTTTACATTAGTGGTGCCATCTGAACATTATTGGCAGTGGATCACTTTTCAGAGGGCATTTGACAGGCCACGGTGAGGAGGTGTTAGGTTGCCTTCTTGCTTCCTGCTTTAACCTGCACCACTGTGCTGTAACTGTGTGCAATGCATGTGGTTGCAGTTCAGCCCTAGTCAAATGAATAGGTCACGTTTGGCTGGCAGGAATGCCTGCTGAACACAACTGGGGGGATAATTTTTGCTGTGCAACGATGCAAAGCATTTAAGGTATACTGATTGTTAATATAGACCCTCTAACTACATATTTTAGGAGACTGTATTCAGTTTGCACCATCATATAAATCCTGTATTATGATAATAATAACAACATGTATGGCAGGCTTTATCAATAGGTCAAGAGTCTAGGACAGGTCACAGGTTAGGGACTTATCTTCTTCATTAACTCAAACTTGTTTTCAAAACTAAACCCCATCCAAAAACAAATGCCTGAGGCTATTGGCTCCAACAATCAATTTTCTCCCTCAACTGATTGCTTCACAGCTTATCCCAGTAATTGTTTTGTTTACTACAATATAAGGACCAATCGTGATGACAGCACTCTCCCAACTAAGCATTTAAGAAGAAGGATGTTATTTGAATGGCCAGTCTTCATCTACAAAAGCTGAGCCCTCAACACGTTTATACTCTGCATTTTGCCATTCCTGAGCGGCCAATCGCTAACCCGAACATTGTCACCTGATGGCAATAGTGACATCATCAACCCTGTGTAAGCTCTGACTTAATCCTACATGGAGCTTACAAGGGGTTATGACTGTAAAATAATGTGACAAGGTGAGTAAAAGCAGGTCAGGGTTGATCTTTAATCGGTTCCCAACCTTTTACCACGTGGTCAGCTGTATCTAATGACACAGCAGTCACCAGGTAAATGCAGTTGCCGGTTATCGGCTGCACAGCGTGAGGAAAGTATTGCCAAGAACCGGCAATTGTCAGCGAAGGGATCGGCACTGATCATAAGGGCACTGATGATCAGTGCCCTGATGATCAATGCCCAGCAGTGCCACCCACCTGTGCCCAGCAGTGCCGCCCACCTGTACCCATCAGTGCCACCCACCTGTGCCCATCAGTGCCATCCACCTGGTCCTCTCAGCAGTGCCACCCACCTGTGCCCAGCAGTGCCACCCACCTGTGCCCAGCAGTGCCACCCATCAGTGATGCCCATTAGTGCCACCTATCAGTGCCATCTCATCAGTGCCACCTATCAATGCCGCCCGTCAGTGACACCTCATCAGTGCCCATCATTGCTGCCTATCCGTGCCCATCAGTGCTGCCTATCTATGCCCATCAGTGCTGGCTATCCATGCCCATCAGTGCTGCCTATCCATGCCCATCAGTGCTGCCTATCAGTGCTGCCTATCCGTGCAGCCTCATCAGCACACATCAGTGCTGGAGAAAATAGTTTTTGCTCTTTTTTTGTTTATAGCGCAAAAAATAAAACACCCAGCTGAGATTAAATACCACCAAAAGAAAGCTCTATATTTGTGAAAACAAATTATAAAAATGTCATATGGGTACAGTGTTGCATGACCGTGCAATTGCCATTCAAAGTGCGACAGTACTGAAAGCTGAAAATTGACCTGGGCACGAAGGGGGTATAAGTGCCCAGTAGGCAAGTAGTTAAAGTTACTCTATGACTGCCATAAATGGGCAGGGCAACCAAGTCAACCTGAAATGAATCTATGCTTTGTCTTGATGCAATCAAATTGTACCAGTTGCTTTTCCAAAAATGGACATGGCTTTTACTTACTTCATTGCTCCTGGAGGCCTTATATTCATGGGGAGCAAAGAAAATAAGCCCTGTGTAAGCTCTGGGTATTCTTAAAAGAGCCAAATGTAAGCAGCTGGCAGAGCTGTCAATAAAGCCAAACCAGTTACTTTACCTGCATGGGCACTTTAAATAACTAAAAACACATTTCGTCTTAAAGACACAACTTCCTAGGTGTAGGTAAAAGTCTTAGCAAGGTTAAAAAAAATTGTGTGCATATATATATATATATATATATATATATATATATACACACACATGCACAGTATATACATAATATACACACACATTGTTTTGTTTTTTTTCTTAACAAGATCAGCTGTCATCATTTTATACATGGGTAGCTGCATAAATATATCCACAGGCATAGGAATTTTGTCAAGCACAATCCTCACAAATATTGTACAAGGCATACCCTTAATATATTACGAAATACCTTCAAGGCAACGTCTTGTACCTGAAAACAGTCAAGTTTCATTGACACGGTAAGACTAACAGGTTAAGTCCCAGATGAAAAAGTGCAGCGAGGACATGTGCTGTGCAAAATAAGTGCCAGTAATGATTGCCTTTGGACAGAACAACTATTTGCCTCATGGCTGCTCAGTTCCTGACAAGTCAATGAGAGATAAATCCAGTTACATTATTTTGGAACCCTTATTCAGTATTTCGAATAAGGACAAATGATCAAATTATGAAATGTGGCCAGTAACTTTATATTCAGTGATTAAATATTAGTGCTTATATAAGCATTTAATCAGGGAGCAAATCACGAAATTCTAGTACTTTTTTTTATCCTTTTACATTTTCATCAGGTAAAAAGAGGACTGATTTTTTTTTTCTATCTTGGAGGCATATGCACAATTAAATATTAATATCATCATGATGTTCTTTTTTAAGGTTAACATTGGTTAGCATTGCCACAGGCTCTGTCAATGTAAATGCAGTAGTCGTGTCACTGAAAAGATGTCAAATGCAAATGGGTAACCCTGAAACATTCCACTAATGTATTGAGGCAGAATTCCACTTGGCAATCAAGGGGAGAGTGACAGGAAGAGATTGTGTGTTATACATACATACACATATACAATCTGTTAGAAGCAGGTGTGTAGTGTAACAACACTAAAGGATTACACACATAATAACCAGGTATTCCCCCTTCTTCTTTTGAAACTTTTTTTTTGGGAGAGCAGGTACCAAATTTTTTCAGGTACCCACTCCCACTAGAATTAGCTAGGCGATGCCACTGGAAGTTCTACCCCTCCAGCAACATGTCAGAGGTCCCAGTAGGCTGCAGGACCATTCACACATCGTAGTACGGCTTGCACATGTGCTGTGGACAGTCGTATGTGAAGCTGCAAGGGTCACAGCTGGCTTTCCACAGTAAACACCGAAGACTTCTCACAGAAGAATGGTAAAGAACCAACTCAGGTGAGGATGGATCTGGATCCCTGGACAGGTAAGTGTCGTGCTATTAAAAAAGTCAGCAGCTACAGTGTTTGTAGCTGATGACTTAATTTTTTTAAACCTGACCGAAGAACCGCTTTACACTGTTACTAAACCCACAACAGTAAAATCAGTCTGTATATGCAGTAAAGCATGCTTGATTTATTCACTGTGGAAACTAAGGGGTTAATCCTCCGCATTGTGTAAAAAGGATGTTTGAGCCTGTCTTCTCTGATCCTCCCCTTCTACTTCCCCCAATCCATCTGCTGATAGTACAGAGCTCTAGAAGCTACTCTGCACATGCTCAGTTTGGTGTGTATGGCTGGAGAGGGTTTTTTTTTCCTTTAACTTTACTTTGGGTTGGTGCATGTGATAAGCACAGGGCCAATCAGCACTGTCCAGACAGAGAGTCAGGGGTTATGCAGCCTCATAGGACAGTCAGAGCAGAATGAAAACTCCTCCTACAAGATTAACCAGTGCTCAGCTGGACACTGATAGAAGGCACATGACTTCTCTAACTGATGATGAGAAGAGGTATTTAGCAGTTTATATTTACTAAAATAATTGCATTTCCATATTCTGTGTACTTTGGGAGACCAGATATAGTGAATGCATTGTCATGGGTTTAGTAACACTTTAATTCAGTCTGAAGAGGATACAAAGTAACAGCAACAGTTTTGAACATATTATGCTCTTTGTCAAGCTAGTTACACATTAATTTAACAATACATGTAATTGGAACATGTAGGTAATGATATTATATAATTGTCAAAACACCTGTGAAATCAGATAACTCCACCTTAAATAGAAAGTATATTGCAATGGTGCATGGACAGATCAGCATGGCTTTTTATACAAACTAAAAAAAACCTAAAAAATAAAGAATAATAATGAAATTATCAATAAAGCATAGTCATGATCTAATTCTTTCTATGAACATGCACTCAGGGCAAGTACCCTACTTGACTACTGCAACTCCCTCCTTGTTGGATTACCTTTAGATAGGCTATTTCTTCTTCAGTCCATCATGAATGCTGCTTCCAGACTTATCCAGCTAACCTACCGTCCGGTGTCTGCTACCCCAACAAATTAAATTCAAAATACTAACAACAACATACGAAGCCATCCACAACTCTGCCCCCAGCTACATCACTAACCTGGTCTCAAAATACCAACCACATCGTTCTCTTTGTTCCTGCCAAGATCTCCTACTCTCTAGCTCCCTTGTCACCTCCTCCCATGCTCATCTCCAGGATGTCTCCTGAGCATCAACCATCCTATGGAACTCTTTACCCCCAATCTGTCCGACTATTAAAGAAGCCTATCCTGCTTCCAACTTATACACTGTGTATTTATATTATCCATCAGCTCATCCACCACAGTTATTAATTTTTGTATCACTCAGCCCTTCCTCCTAGATTGTAAGCTCTAATGAGCAGGGCTCTCTGATTCCTCTTGTACCAAATTGTATTGTAACTGTAATGTCTGTCTTCATATTTTTAAAGTGTTGCACAAACTTTATAGTAATAAAAAGCACCCAAAACAAACAGGAGTTATTCTGGATACATAATCTGGGTACTTGTACACAGAAAGTTGATGAGTCATGAATCATGAGTATGATTTATTTCTGTTTATTTGAATTAGTCTCCTTTTGCATTACCTGTTGTGTGTTTGGACAATATAGTAATGCATCAGTGTATCTTTCTCTTTAAGATGGACTTTTTTACTTGAACAGTGCCTTATGTTGTCCCTAGTATATTATTATTGTTGTATTATGTGGTTTAAAGCTTTGGATTTGGGAAAAATGTTGGACAATACTTGATTGCTATGAAACCTTTGTCTATTATTTATGTTTTGATATTGGTGTTCTTCGGATTTACATATTCTCATGTTGTCCGTCTTTATTTTACATTTCCAAAGGTCACATATTTACCTCTATGCTGACTAAAGTGCACTGATTCTGGCTATGTATAACCATGCACTGTTCTAAATAAAAAAATGGAGTTACCCAAGTTCACAAGTGGTGATTAAAAGATGTCATGGCCTACTTGTTCCTGTCATGTATATGGCTAGATTCAATAGGAAGGAATGAAGTTGAAAATCAATGCCTCTACTGGCTGGATCAACAGAAAACAAAGCATTTTTGTTGGCCATAGTTCCACTTTAAGAAGGAAAAAGGACAAGCAGGGGGCTGAGCCTCGAATTTGCCAATAAAATATAAAACTATATAAAAATATAATAAAAAAACTAAAATGAAAGCAAAACAAAATAGATTTTTTATTAAAAAGCAAATGACTAAACATAATCAATGACTGATGTACATTCCAATAAAAGGACAGCTAATGTGTATCTGTATGTGTCTACAAATGCAAATTTATATTGACTATCAAGACTGCTTACAAAACCGTACAACTGGTTCAGACCTACTCACTGATGACATGTGAAGATGAGAGCTGCCACATACAGGAGAAAAAAATAGGATTTTTTTTGTTTTCCCTATAAAATAAGTTTCCTGAAGTACATTACAGGGCACAGAATTAAGTATTTTGGAATCATGGGTTATGCAGTTAATGTCAGGAGCTCAGACAGTGGCATACAAAGCTAGGACAGCCCTATATCCCACCTCCCACTTTCAGCAAACCTAATTTTTGTAGCACACAATAATAGGAGTAAATCATAAGACAGAAGGGATGGACCTGCATTCTGCAATGTACTCCAAGAAAAGGATTTTACAGACAAGACAAATATCTTATTTTCTATTAAAATACACAGGATGAAAGATATTCTGTAACCATGGGACATCCAAAAGCAGCTGAGCTGTGAAGTGGGTAACACAGCAAACAAATTGCTAACCGCCACATGTAAAACAACAAAGGAACAGATTTGACCCTACAGTTCACAGGGTCATCTGAAGAACCTTGCATACAAAGATGGCATCAAATGAGGCCTAAATGTTCACCTGCTAAAATTTAAAGAATGTGTAACTGAATGCCAGGTGGCAGTCATGCAAACCTGAGAAACTGAAGTCTGATGCTGCAGGGTCACAAAAGTACTAACAGATCTAGTAGACGGTGTCTTACCTGGGAAAGTAGGATCTTTGCCCTTCTGGTCATAAGCTTGAAAAAAATGAGTGGTCAAATCCACCTAACAATAATGGATAGAGAAACTGTCTGACCCTTCAGGAATGGCTAATTGAAAGTCAGACTTACAAAAAGAGGAGGTAGCTGAGAGAAAAATTCAAAAAGTGTGTTTCACATCCAAATAATGTTGGAAAATCTTCCTAGGATGTTTAGGCACATGACATAGACAATGTTCTGGTTAGGTCAAAGAAAGAAACCATATAAGAAAAAGACAGACTTGTCATTTTGTAGGTCAAGGCAGCTAACTAAGAAACTCTCCATGCAGGAGTGATTGTGATGAAAAAGGCAACCTTATGAGAAAGGTTAAAGCGAGAAACATCCCTAATAGGCTCAAAGGTCAGTCTCTGAAGGACCAGGACTAGATTGAGATACCGCACATACAGGAGTTACAATGTGAGCAAAACCCTGTACAAAGGCCTTCACTAAAGAGTGAGAGACAAAAGGTTTCTGAAAAAGAACTGCTAAGATTCAACCCTGGATGGTACTTAAGGAAAAGCTGATCCAGACCAGATTGGAGGAAAAACAGAATTTATCCCATTAAGTACCTCCTGGGATGAAATTTACTTGGCTCACACCAAGCAAAGTATGCCTTCCAAGTGTTATGTGAAAAGTTGACTTTCTAACTTTTAATAGTGTAGGGATGACCAGATCTGATAGGCCCCATTCCTCAGGACTTGGGCTTTATCAGTCAAGCCGGAAAAGCCAGTGACCGAGAAACCAGATGGTAGACCAGAACGTGGGACAGAAGATACAGTTGATCTGGGCAGGTCCATGGAGAGTCTGCCAGGAGTTTGACTATAATAAATAACAAAGTGCAGTGCCATAGTGTATCAAAAAGTGAATACCAAACAGTAATTTTAACATATTGTGAATTAATGTATTAAACAGTCCACTGACATCATGAAAATACATAAATAAAAATTCCTTTTGAAATTCCAATTGTCGATGTGTGACTTCCACCTTCCAGAAAAATCACCACCACTTGTAAATGAGGGTAAAACTGCACTCACCAGCTCCAAAGCTGCCAATACAGCAAGTAGCACATTCAGAATATCCAATCCAGCTCCATCCATCCACCTAGGATCTTCTGGCTGCAGCCGCAATTGTACACCACTAAGTGGAGTTGGATTACCCACAATGCCATTTTATGGAGAAAAGGAGCACTCACCGCACAGAGCCAAACACCAAAGGGACAGAATATAGTGTAGTAATTTATTAAAACCAATTCAGAAGTACATAGAATCCATAAGAACGCACTCAGATGCCAATAGCTAAAACAAATAGCAGTGCACTTACTCAGATGGTTGCCAGATCCGAAAACCAGAAGTGATGGCATGACATCAGCGCAAAGGGGCTCCAACTCCCTGTAGTGGTATACAACTGTGGCTGCAGCCAGGAGACCCAAGGGGAATAGATGGAGCTGGATGAACATAGAGGGATGCCATGATTGGATATTCTGAATGTGCTACTTGCTGCACTGGCAGCTTTTGAGTGTGGTATTACTCACAAGTGGTGGTGATTTTTCAGGATGGTGGAAGTCACATCCACTGTGAAGGCCCAAGGAGGTCCATGTTCTGTGTCCCCTTAATTCAACATAGAGCTCAACACCTTCGGTTGAAGAGACCATGCTTCAGAATCCAGACGTTATTGAAAGAGAAGTCCCCTTGCAAATTTTCCACACCTCAGATGTGCACGGCGGTCAGGGGCATAACGGAAAGTTCTGTTCAAACCAGAATCAGGTCTGTTTCTCTTTGGGCTGCACAACATCTGGTGCCTTCCTGATGGTTGATGTAAGCCTGTAAGTTTTACCAAATCCTAGTAGTGACTTTGCAGGAGTCCACCGAAGAGACAGCGGAAATGCCTGGAGCTCCAAAATATTTATCTGGAGCGAGCTTCCTCTGAGGACCATGCATCGCTAGGGTGTCCAGCACAACTCCCTAGACTAACAGAGTGGGGTCCATTGTAAGCATCTTCCAGACCATCAGGAGGAAGGAGTTCCCAGCCTGGTCTTGCTGGTCAGGTGTATAGGACGATCCAAAGACTGGGCCTGCTTGTCCGGCATCACCAGAATGTCTGGGGATTTAGGATCCACCTGAATCTTTGCAGGGTCTACACTGTCCATTAGGCACTGACTGACAGAGTCTGAGACAAGTGAGAACAGGTGTTAGTACTTTGGTGTAGACTTAAGTTGCAGTGGACAGGCCAAAGGAAAGGGCAACACATTGGTAATATTGTGTGCCCCTAGTAGTGTTGATGTACCAGAAATATGGGAATGTGCATATAGGCATCCTTTATGTCCACAGAGGCCAGAAGATCTTCTGGGTGAAGGAAAGCAATGAATGACCTGGTAAATTCCACACAGAATTTTTAAACTTAAAGGAGTCTGTACAGAATCATTATATCCAGTATGGGGTGGAAGGCTCCTTATGCTATGGGGTTGGCAAAAAGGTTTATAGGGAAACAGTTCTTTCTCTAGCAAAATAGCTTTGACTTTTTGAAAGAGAATTCCGCTGGAGCAGTGTGAAGGTCTGCCTCCCTTTTCAGGGATACTGGCAAGATTGACAGAATGAAGTGGGGTGTAGGCAGAGAGAACATTATAATTAATAGCCCCTAGATACAATGTTCTGCATCAAAGCATCTGAAATGTCCAAAGACCAAAAGACAGACAAACATTCCCCTACTCCCTCATTGGGAGGGGATCTTTTTTTCCAGATTTGGCGGGCCAGAGCTGGACGAAGTGCCAGAGGAAATGATTTACTTACTATAGTTTTACCTTATTTTCTGGGGCAAACCGGCACACAACACCCCCCAATGACTTCCTTGATGTCCAAAGATTTGCCAAAAAACATTCCCATTCAAAGGCCAACCATACAAGACACTATCCGTACATGGGTCCATGTATGGAAATGAGACATGTCTTCCACCTGGTAAAGTGTATACACTAACCCACCATCACAATAGCGCATGGCCAAGGGCAAAAGTTGTTGGAGGACAGAAGAATCCTTTAGTATGGCCAAGGGTCATGAGCCATGCACTTAGCCAAGACAGCTAAAGTTAGACAGATGGACACGGTTTCAACAGCAAATTGCAAGAGAAAACAAGGGAAAGGGCTTCTAACTGCTTATCCACAAGTGTCTTGAATACTGGAACATCCTCAGGGACTGTGAGAGATTTGTTAAGACAGAAATGACTGTTTCTACAACTAGCACAGCCCACATCTTCAGGAACCCATCTTTAATCGGATTATTTAGGATAAGGCCAGTCACCATAAAAAACAGACTGTAAAAGTGAGAGTACAGGGAAGGTTTCTGTAGACATTTGTAGGGAACCCAGGCTTGTAATCTTTGTCAAGGCCAACGCAGGCTGCTCTTGGCCAAGACATGTGCACACTACATCAATAAAAAAAGAATGGTAGACTTAAACTTGGGACTTGTATCAGTGGACTGAACCACTGCATGTACTAACTCCTCTGACTTGGATAAATGTACCATCTTTATCCTCCTAAGGAAGACCAGAAGCAGCCAGAGGTAGATCAGAGATTTTGAGGAATAGGATGAGGGGGCACACTTGTGGCCCCTGCAGCCTGAGGCCTCAAATAAGACTAAATGTTTCCTCATAAATTCAGACATAGTGGAAAATATTCCTCTCTTGATAAGTAAGAGAAAAGAGATGCCCCCGTAGATGTTAAGGAAGCCGCTTAGGAGGTTAGCGACTCTGGAGACAATGGTCCAGCCTTGCAGAATCAGGACCCTTAGGAAAAATATTGCAGACCCACCCATGAGCCATTAACTGAGCATAAACCAGTAAACCCCCTTTGTGCCCATGTTCCACCACAGATTCTGAGGAATGTCCTACCAGGGGTACCGCAACAATGTGCTGCAGAGCAGAGGGTGTTAAGCCTTCCATGACCAGTCACTGTAGATAGCAGGGAGCACTTGAACATCCTAGAAGAACACTGTGCTGTATGCTGAATGAAAGGTAGGAAGGAGTGAAGCTTGGCCTGCACATGTTGCAAGATGGTGCAAGCATGCACAGTAAGTCTCAAAAGAAAAGAGGCCACTTTATTAGGTACACCTTGCTAGTGCCAAGAAAATATCCCCCACAACATTACACCACCAGCCTGAACCATTGATACAAGGCAGGATGGATTCATGCTTTCATGTTGTTTATGCCAAATTTGGACCCTACCATCTGAATGCTGCAGCAACCAGTCTGCACATTCTCCTCTGGCCTCTGACATGAACAAGGCATTTTCATCCACACAACTGCCACTTACTAGATATTTTCTCTTTTTCGGACCATTCTCTGTAAACTCTAGAGATGGTTGTGTGTGAAAATCCCAGTAGATCAGCAGTTTTTGAAATACTCAGACCAACACCAACAACCATGCCACGTTCAAAGTCACTTAAATCCCCTTTCTTCTCCATTCTGATGCTCAGTTTGATTTTCAGCAAGTCATCTTCACCAGGTCTACATGCCTAAATGCATTGAGTTGCTGCCACGTGATTGGCTGATTAGCAATTTGTGCTACCATGCAAATGAACAGGTGCACCTAAATAAAGTGTAGACTCCCAGAAAGGGCAAAGGCCGGCATCTATGGCGTCCACCTGGCAGTTTCCTAACAGATAGGTAGGGTGGTAGGAAACATCCCCATTCAGCAGTCTTGGCCCTCCCATTGGGCTTACTCCCTATAGAATCTTAAGGGACGATAGTAGTACCATGGTCCTGAACCTGTAATGCACCCTGTGGTTAACTCCATATGTTGCGCTGCGTGCCTAGATGAGCGCCAAATGCAGTCCAGTACCCCGAAGGCAACATTGCAGGTCAGTTGGGCATCTTCTGCTTGGAAGGGTCTGGGTACAAAATCAGCAGGGCAAAGCTGAGTAGCTGATCTGTAAATCTTCAAAAATGGGCTCCAGTAGCTCAGTAGCTGGAGAAACTAGCTTATAAACAAATCTAGAGAAAATAATCTAAATATAAAGGAAAATGTTTGCTTTTCTCAAGGAAGAGAGAAGACATCCATTCACCTAGGGACATTAACACAAAACAGAGAGGGGTTATACAGGGAAGCTTTGAGTTGCCAGTGTCCACTCTCTTTAAGGCAGCTGAAAAACCCATGTTTACAGAATACAATACTACATCCTGAGTCCTGTAATGTTTGATTAAGTATTGGGCCGCCTGCCTTTACATGCACATGAAATTTAATGGCACCCCAGTCTTAATCCGTAGGGTTCAGTATTGAGTTGAACCACCCTTTACAGCTATAACAGCTTGAATTCTTCTGGGAAGGTTGTGCATAAGGTTTAGAAGTGTATTTAGGTGTGGGAATGTTTGACCATTCTTCCAGAAGCGTATTTGTGAGGTCAGGGACTGATGTCAGACGAGATGGCCTGGCTCACAGTCTTTGCTCTAATTCATCCCAAAGGTGTTCTATCGAGTTGAGTTGCAGGACAGTCAAGTTCCTCCACCCCAAACTCGCTCATCCATCTGTTTATGGACCTTGCTTTGTTCACTGGTGCGCAGTCATGTTGGAACAGGAAGGGGCCATCCCCAAACTGTTCCCAAGAAGTTGGGAGCATGAAATTGGCCAAAACGTCTTGGTATGCTGACGCCTTAAGTGTTCCCTTCACTGGAACTAAGGGGCCAAGCCCAACCCCTAAAAACAACCCCATACCGTAATCCTCCCTCCACCAAACTTTACACTTGGCACAATGCAGTCATGCAAGTACCGTTCTCCTGGCAACCACCAAACCCAGACACATCCATTGGATTGCCAGACAGAGAAGCATGATTGGTAAGTCCAGAGAACACATCTCCACTGCTCTAGAGTCCAGTGTTGGTGTGCTTTACACCACTGCATCTGATGCTTTGCATTGCATTTGGTGATGTAAGGCTTGGATGTAGCTGCAACCCACTTTGTCACAAATGTTTGTAGAAGCAGTCTGCATACCTAGGTGCTTGATTTTATACACCTGTGGCCATGGAGGTGATTGAAATACTTGAATTCAATGATTTGGAGGGGTGTCCAAATACTTTTGGCAATATAGGGTATGACTATTGCTCTGGCAGTGCGGATTCAGTGCGATCTGAAAAAGAGTCATGTACAATTTCTGAGCAGTGTGGTCCAGTTTAGGTGCGGATTACTGGCTATTGACTTCTATGGGAACCATTTCTAAGCTGCATATGTGTGTGAACAGGATAATCCTGAGAGCTAATCCTGGCATGAACCTGATGTAAACCTGACATGATCCGGTGTACAACTACTGTATAAATTAGCTGTGAACCCTGAGCTTCAATCCACACCGCACATGTGTGAATCAGCTCTTATTTTTTTTTTTTGTCCATAAAATAACATCTGGCTAGGTTTTATAACTAATTTTGTAATCTGTCTACATTTCCCTGGGTTTAAAAGTTGAAAAGCTTTCTTCTTTATTTCCTTTGACACACAATTAATAAAGTAACAACATGTGAGGGGTCAGGGGCCACAAACTTGTGTGGGATACATTAAAATATTTTATACCTTTATAACTGTACTTTTAACCTAATCCAATAGACTGTATAGCAGCATTTCACTTTACCATTTAAAATTACGAGTACACTGACAAAGAAGTTACAAAGATTGCAATATTACAACTAGAGTAATGGTAAGAATAATATGGACTATGCAAAGAGTCCATGCAAGAATGTAAATATTAATAAAAGCATTAAAGCAGAAACATTAGGAAGTTGGTTAACTAACACCTACAGGGAAAATTGTTTCCTGTTTACCTTCTTTAAACCAAGAAGATATCTCACTTTTCCAAGCTGTGCTTCATACCTTCCTATTTATGGAAGATCAAAGCAGTAGCAGCATGTTTTCTCAAATATGAGTTTTCTTCACCAACTTTTCCTCTGACTGCAGCTAAGACATCTGTGTGATGGGGATAAGAGCTAAGCCCAGAGGACAGGCAGTACGCAGCAAGAAAGAAAGCAAATTCCCCTGTGCTTTCTACAGGTCACTACCAAGGACCATGTTAGCAGATCCACACCAGGCCCTTAACAGGCAGCTCTGCTGGTAGCAGTAATTAGCTTGGACAGATCTGGCTCGGAGAGTAGCAGCGAGGCAACATTATAATGAGCTCAGCTGGGATTAGCAGGGCAGGGAACCAGGAGAGCTGAGGCATTCTACATTGCGTATGTATCAGGGAGATCAAACGAGCATGGCTGCCTAGGTTATCCCCTCACCACCTCATTCCCGAAATGAAGCAAGGCAGTGTGTAAAATACGGGCTAATGAAGAGCGACACCTCCAACAGATGAGAGCCACATTAATTAACACAATCCCTGAATTTTGTGGTATTATATTGGCTATCGAGTTGCAATATGTGACAATGGCCAGAAAAAAAAAAGATTTAAAAAATATAAACTTTATTGTATATGTTTCAATTATGGAAAAAAGTCTCTCTCACAATGGTCATATTCAAAGAATTCATGGAATCCAAATGAATGCCTAACTCATGACACATAGGACACAAATTCATGTTATGGCTATAATGTTAAAATCATGAAGGCAACTGGGATACAAATATCTGCATAATGACACATGATCACAGGGCATTGGTGTATAAAAACTATTGCGCATACATAGGAATTGCTACTTGTAATGTTTTCTTAAATGGAGAGCATGCTGGGGATTCTAAAGACAGGGAACATTGGTGTATAAAAATCAAATTCCAAATTTACAAACATTTTCATAGAAATAATAAAAAAAAAAAAGTTTGTAGTACTAACTACTTTTAAAGACCAATTGAACTTCCTTTTTAAATTAGATAAACAAATTTTAGATGCTTCAAAACAAAAGGTGTGTAAAGTCTCAAGCTTGTTTTCTTAAAAGAAAACAGAAAAAAACAGCCATAGTCTGAGTAGAAAAAACATGTCCCCAGTCAGCAGCTGCAGAGTGTGACCCTTGCTCTCTATGTGGAAGTAGTGATCTCTTTGCAGAAGTCTGAAAGACTCCTGCAGTGTCAGAGTTGGAGTTCTCCAATCAGCAAGGAGCATGAACTCTATGTCTGCCTCTGTATGGGGAGTGGCAATGGGATCATTGCTTCCCCACAGAAAGCGAGGGTTCCACTCTTGACCAGAATGGCAGGGGTCAGGCTTTTTTGTTAGGCTGTGGCTGCTTTAGAAAGAAAAAAAAACTGTACAACATTAAACACCTTTAGTTTTTATGTACCTAGAATACATTTTCCAAATTTAAAATGAAGGTTCATCCCGGCTTTAATGTAAAGTGTTACTAAACCCAGGACCCTGCATTCACTGTATCTGGTCTCCCACAGCACACACAACATGGGAATGCAATCATTATAGTAAATATAAACTGCTAAATACCTTTTCTCATCAGCAGTTAGAGCGGTCTTGTGACTTCTATCAGTATCCATCTGAGCACTAGTTAAAGCTTGTAGGAGTTTTCATTCTACTCTGGCTGTCCTATGAGGTTACATGACCCCTGATGACCCTCTGCCTGGACAGTGATGATTGGCCTTGTGCTTATCACATGCACCCTCCCAAAGAAAAGAAAAAAATTCTCTAGCAATACACCAAACTGAGCATGTGCAGAGTGACTCCTAGAGTGCTGTACTATCAAGCGATAGATGGGGACAGTAGAAGAAGTGGAAAATCAGACAAGGCAGGATCAAACAGCCTTTTCACACAATGCGGAGGCTTAACCCCTTAGGTTCCACAGTGAGTATAACAAGCATGCTTTGCTACATATACAGAATGATTTCACTGTTGTGGGTTTGTGTTGCGGGATGTTACATGGTACACCTATATTCAGGTTGTAACATGTTACAATTGGAACTGATCCTGGCACCCCCCCCCCCCCACACTGATCCCTGTTGTGACAGTTAGCGGGGCATCTTCTCCTCCCTGTTAGCCATCAGAACTTTTAAAAAAAATGCAGGAATGCGGGGTTCCTCCCACCCGGCCATGCCGCTCATGCACAGTATTCTGTGGCTATTTTCGGTTGTCGGCTTGTAGTTTTCAGTTACAAAAAGTTTCAGTACAAGCAAGCAGATATACTGAAAGGTCAGGGGGGGGGACCTGCTGATCACTGGGGCAATGCCTTAGAGGCTTCACAAAGGTGAACTTATCCTTTAACATATCTGGTACGAAGGTTTACTGAATGAGCACTATTTGGATACCTAGCGTAAGAATCAGTAATCAAGCCTGAGTTGGGTATGGTCTACATGGTGATCCTAAAAATATGTTAAATTCCATAGTTGCAAACTATTATTGTTAAAAGACAAGAATTACAAAGAATTATTAGGACTAGTGCTTAACAGAAACTATCTTGCTAATTGTTCTAACATTAACCACTTGCCATCCTGAGGATTTACCCCCTTTAATGACCAGGCCTTTTTTTTGCTATTCGGCAGTGCATTATTTCATCTAGTAATTTTTTTCACACAAATAGAGCTTTCTTTTGGTGGTATTTGATCAACTGTGCACTTTTTATTTTTTGTGCTATAAACAAAAAAAGACAGAAAATTTTGAAAAAACATTTTTTTTACTTTCGGCTATAAAAAATATATAGTAAACTCAAAGTTAGTCATAGATTTAGGCCAAAATGTATTCTGCTACATGTCTTTAGTAAAACAAATCCTAATTAGTGCATATTGATTGCTTTGTGTGAAAGTTATAGTGTCTACAAACTATGGTATAGATACTGCAATTAATGCCATTTTTTGCTATACAGCGCTGTACTAGTTTAGCTGACAATTGCGTGGTCATGCTGTATATAAATGAAATTTATGTCCTTTTTTTCACACAAATAGTGCTTTCTTTAGGTGGTATTTGATCACCTGTGCGCTTTTTATTTTTTGATTCTACGAACACTGCGGTTTTGTGTGCAATGTATCAAGTGACAATGACCTACTGACACTGCACTTGCTGGGGGAGAAGGGGGGGTAAGCATAGGGGCTAAACGCAGGTGCTGGCAGGTGTTGGGGCTGATCCTGCTAACACTGCATTTTTGGGGACGCTATACTAATGTGAACACTGGTATAGTGCTGATCTGATCAAAGACACTGATCCGTTCAGACACTATACTAGCAATGGAGGTTTATTGTGTATGTGAGCATGCGCCTGGCAATCAAGGGGTTATGTGATTAATGGTGTACTAACTGGCAATCTGATGCTGTCTGGGAGGAGTGCTAACTGATGCTAGCACTATCTGAAGTCGTCAGCGACACTAATACAGTGATCAGCAAAAAATATGTACACTGTACTAATGACACTGGTGACAGGGCAGTGAAGGGGTTAACTAGAGTGTCCTAGAGTGTATTAAATGTAATTGTGTAATGCTTGTACTCACTTTTGTGTTGATTCTTCTTTCGTGGGACAGAATGTGCCCAGAGGGAGAAGATTTCATCACTTCCTGTCCTGTGTAACTGTCAACACAGGACAGGATAAGACAGGGATCGATCATCCGACTTGGGCCGGACATCAATGGCCTAAATCGGATGATTGATCTCTTGGGGATCAAACTGGGGCACCCGCAGGTCGGCAGGGGCAAGCGTGCCCCCCCCCCCGGCCCGTGAAAACCACAGGAGTGCGAATCACGTATATATACGTGATTTTGTACACAGGTGCCCTCCTGCAGCAGTAAATGTACTGTGGGCGGTCCTTATGCGGTTAATGAATCAATTGTGAGCACCATTGTACTGATCACAAATAGTAACATGACTCTCAGGATGCTTAGATTTTAAAGTGACCCTTTAGCAGGAGAGGAATGAAAAACAAGTCAGCCTATAAAAAGAAGCTTTTCACTTAACTTTCCAGTGGACCGTATGTTAAAAGATAAGTTCGCCTTTTGATAAAAAATAATAAATGCTTTTTTTGCAGGTAAAAAAATTTGCATTTATTATTTTTGTTGCAGGAGCCTGCAAAGCATTTTAGATTGGTGGTGCCATGCAGGTCTCCTGCAGACCTGTCATTATATCTGCTTGCCCGAACCCTGTACAGGCAAGCAGCTGCAGCATTGGGAACATGTTACACGTTCCACCCTAAAAATGGGTGGAACATGTTCTCAAAGGTGAACTTATCCTTTAAATCTTTGCTCTTTTGAAGTGCTCTGGGAAGCGCTTCTATCTGAAACTGATAGTGGATACCCTGCTGAGTGCAGTTGTTCCACCTGCCAATCAACCTCCTCACTACTGTGTACTGTAGGGATATACAGAAGAGGTGAGGGGAAGCAACCACAGAGCCCAGCAGTGATGCTATCTGATACAGATGGAAGTGTTGTACAGTACTTGAACACAACCTGCAGCACTTGAAAAAGACAAATATTTAACACACTGCTAGTCAGAAAGGTAAGCATAAAACCTCTTTTACAGGCTGACTTAGCTTTGATTTTCTCGGTTGGCATTGTCATCTTAAATTGTCATCAAAGTGTTGGGTAAAAAAATAATTTTAAAGACACCCCTTCATTTATTTACACCTGCACATTCCTAGCGTATGCAACCAGCAAATAGACAGGCACACACGTAAAGTGTTACTAAACCCAGGACCCTGCATTCACTATATCTGGTCTCCCACAGTACACAGAACATGGAAATTTAATTATTTTAGTAAATATAAACTGCTAAATACCTTTATAGCAGTATATAGTAGTCTTGTGACTTCTATCAGTGTCTGGCCGAGCACTGGTTAAAGCTTGTAGGAGAAGTTTTCATTCACCTCTGATTGTCCTATGAGGTTGCATGACCCCGACCCTCTGGACAGTGCTGATTGGCCCTGTGCCGATCACATGCACCCTCAAAAAAATAAATAAATCTAGCAATATACACCAAGCTGAGCATGTGCAGAGTGCCTCTTAGAGCTCTGTACTATCAGCAGACAGATTGGGACTGTGGAAGAAGGGGAGGATCAGAGAAGACAGGATCAAACTGCCTTTTTACACAATGGAGGGGATTAACCCCTTAGGATCCACAATTAGTATAACAAGCATGCTTTAGTGCAGATACAAACTGATGTTACTGTTGTGGTTCAGTAACACTTTAACAGAGAGCGGATAATCACATAGGAACATATTAATAAAACTCTCCAGTTCTTTGAGGGGTGAAGGAGGCAGACATCCACTGTGCACTCTAGCTCTAGAACATCCTGTAAAAGTTCAATTATGTTTACATTACCATTGTGGAACATGGTAACAATGTCTATAATATAGTATACCCCTGATGCTGTAAAATAAGAAATACTCTAAGCTCACAATCCTGTCTTTTTATATGTCTAAAGAACTGTCATGCAAACCAAGTGTCAGGTCTGAACAAATCTTGCTAAAATCTAGAAGCCAGCAACAATGAGGTTTTGATCTGGCAAATGTAGATCTCACTGCCTTGCAACCAGTGTTTCCCTGGCTACCACTGAGCAGTGCAGTTTTACATAACCAAGTAGGGGATGCAGAGTGCAGTAGTTTCCCATCAGACAAGAAGGTCTGCAAGGGGCAAATTTGTGATTAATGATTACCATTATGCCTAGCAGGTATACATTACACTGACAATCATTAACACTACACCACCAAGCACAGAGGTGTCACTGGCCTGAGACCTGGGTGTCAGAGCCTACAGATGCCTTTAGGTAGGATGTCCTGGTTGCCAAGGGATTCTTTTCAGTTATCGTGGTGACCTGGGATTTGTGTAGGCCTGACCAGACCTAAAGACTTCCACAAAATATCATTATGGATCCCCCAACATGCTTAACACCTGGTCAAATAATTTAGCTTTCTACAGTTTGTGTGAACTCTGCAAATTAGGTTGACAAGTCTCGTCAGACAATATAATTTTTTCATTGCTTAGGGGTGTAGGTTTGTGCTCCTTACATGAGTTAAGTAGTCAAAGTTTGGTACACACTATTTTAAGTCTTAGAGATGGTTCTTCTTGACCCTCTAAAAAATGTAGCAATTTTAACCATTATTTGGCCTCCTTGGAACCCTGATAATTGCGCATACACTAACTTTGAAAACTCTGTTATCAAAATTTTAACTGACAATCCACATTTTTAGCTGATGCATACAGTCAATAAACTTTTTTTTGCCATGCATCCATTATTTTACACAGCATGTGACACCTAATGATATGCAGACACAAGGGTAGGGAAGACTGATGGGGTGGGTTCTCCATGTGTTGGGTGTTAAATGGTGCAAATGGCAGCCTCTTTAACTTGACTGTTAATTAATAAGGGATAAAACTATTTCATATATTCCTAGACTTATCCTATGTCTGACCAGTTATTAATATTTGTTATACTCAAGCATATTTTATTGACACAACTGTAACGTTTACAGATCCAGCTATGTTATGTTAACAGACTAAAAAAAAAAAATCACGTTATTTAAAAAAATTGCCAGACGGGTAAAATACAAGCCCCGGGGGAGGAATGGGGCGCCCCGGCTGAGGTGGCTCCTAGATTCAAAGCAAATTTGTCAAGCCCTGGTGCAGTCTCATGGGACAGTCATGAGAATGAAAACTCCTCCTACAAGTTTTAACCAGTGCTCGACTGGACACTGATAGAAGTCACAAGACTGCTATACACTGCTGATGAGAAAAGAGTAAAGAGCTATAGGGGACAGAGCCACGCATGACAGCTGAGGGTCCACATCGTAAAGTTTGACCAGATCTTGCCTTTGATGAGTCCTGGAACCATACCTTGAGAGGGGTTATCTCTTACATGCGCATATTGGTTGTGCATCTGGTGAGTGCACAATCTTTTACCAGTTTTGGACATCACCATACATCACCTTTTTGGCTATCACCGTGTGTCAATAGAGATCCATCTGATCTTTCACCTCACCCTACCCACTGGAAGATTGTGAACTATATATCTGTGTGTTATTTGAGACTATAAGGGGCAGTATAATAACTATACCCTGCCTGCGTTTTGCAGGGATACATTCTTGCATTTTTGATATCTTGCATGTTTTAATGTATAAGCGCTGCACCTTTTTTATATGTGAGTTTTTGGAGGTTTTTTTGGTACCTTTTGTGTTCAGCAGCTTTGTTACCTTTAGCGCTCACTTATACCTATTTTTACAGAGTAAAATACAGACACCACAACTAAAGAGCTCCTTTAAGAATTATTGTTAAAAATATTGTATAATGTATATAAAAGAGTTAAAATTCCTGTTAGGTTCCTTTTTGCTGTCTACTTCCCACTGAGGGGATTAAACTTCGAGTCCCAAAACACTACAGGAAGTAAGAGGAAATAGATTTCCCATCAATTTCTGTCTGTGTGATAATGTCAGATAATACCAGAAGGAGAAAGAGAAGGTGCATGTTCCCAGTGGGACACAGTAATGAAAACACTAACATCTGCATACACTCTATCAAAAAAATAAAAATTTTACAAATATTACAGTACAGGATACAGAAGTTGATTTTAAAACCATGGGTTATATGCTGCTGCCTTCAGGAAACTGAAAACTAGCAAAAGCTTTGCTGGGAACCACCCCTCAGTGTACTCATACAGCCCTGCTCACTCTTGGAGGCTCCAATTTTTTTTGCAAATATTAATGAGATCACAGGAATGGATCTGTGTCCTGTACTGTACTTCACAATATGGAATTTATAGGTTCTTCAAAATTCCTATGAACGTACTGCACACTACAGGACACAGGATTTTACTCTTTTGCTGGGTACACACGCAGAGTTTTTTTTTTCCTTCAACCCAGCGGGCTAAACCAAAAAAAAAAAAAGGAAAGGTCGCTGTATTGTGTGGCGATCTTCCCTGCTGAGCTATTGTGTTCTGACAGGGGGACTGCCCCCCTGCCTGGCTGCCAGTGCTGATCGGGTGTTTTCCAGCATGCTCATTTCACAGAAGCCAGTCTTGTACATATGGGCCAAAATTGGACAGTTCCTGCCGAACCAACCGTTTTGGTCGATTTTGGGCCTGTGTGTACCCAGTTTTAGACCATGAAACCTTCCCAAGCTATAAATCAAGGGCCGTGCAGCCAAAAATTAGGGAAAAACGAGAAGAACAAAAAGGGTCAAGAAATATGAACAAACAGAAGATAGCAGAAGCACCCTATAGCCAAAGCAGGGATTATCAAAGGCTAAAAAAAAAAAAAAAAACAATTGACAAGAAGTAGTATGATAAACTTGAATAGAACAACAGTAATTTTCCCTGCAATCCTTGAGAAGGTCAAATGCTAGATGCTCTTATGAACCCAAGAACCCTAACTTCTACAGGGAATGCAGGATATGGGTCCACTGAGAAGCGGTTTCCAGCAAAGCTTTTGCCAGGGTCCAATCACCAGATAAACTAAAAACAGAGCTTTGTGCACAGCTTGCAAGTAAAAAGATAAAAATTGTAACTGTGTACAGAAAAAAAACAAACACCTACTTCTCCACCAACAGCTTCTTGTTTTCCCTTTTAAAGTGTGCAAGTTCATTCCATACAGCATCTGAGTCTTCGTGTCTGAGCTTGGAGGGATCTGCACGAACAGGTTTCTTCCTATAAACCTTCGCTCTGTCAGACAAATACATTCTTAATAAAAGTGATCAGGCAACAGAATATTATAATTCAACAATACCTTATTCAGCAGAGGAGCCCTGAGAGAGATATGGTTTGACCAAATCTGTGTGTAGATGTGTTGCTCACAATGGTGTTTTGGTAAATTGAGTGTTGATCTTAAAGTAAACATATAATATGAGAAAATGAAGGCTGCACTTGTTGAACGCTACTTCGAAAAATCTGCCTGGCTGCCAAGCTAGTCCTCTGGCTTCATTACATTACTGGCCCTATGTGACTACAAACACAATAGAGATGTAGGAGGTGGCAGGTGGAAGCAAAGTACACAGTGGAGACCACAGCATCCAACACACCCATACATTTCAGATGGAATAAACATTTTTTTGCCAGCAAGTGGCTTGCTTTAGGGCTGTACAAATGTTACCTTTATTACGCAACAGATTAATCTAAAATATGATGTTTGGACTATCAGTAAAAGTGGATTTTTGGAGTACAGTAAAGGGATCTTAAGTCTTTAAACATTAGTAATATCCTTAGTAGTATCCAGTATCTTCAGGTGACTGGACACTGGACTTAAGAAAAAAAATTTAAAACGGAACTTTAACCTTAACAATTTGATAAAAAAAATAACATTCTTTAGCAAGGAACATACATTCCACGTCGAAAATTATGCTACTTTACCATGTGCTGTAAATTGCCTCCAGCATTGTTCCTTGTTCTTTTTGCCGGATGTTGCCATTTTGCTGAAGCCCAGAGCCCCTGAGCAGCAGAAAATCTTTCAGCTGTCAACAGTTTGGCCTCTACATGTTCGGCACAGTAGCAAAAAATAAAGAGCAGCTGAGCATGTATAGAGCAGGGAAGGATGTATTACTGGATTCTGATTAGTATAGGTACTTGTTTTTAATGTTTTACCTATCTATACCTGAAAAAGGTGTTAGCATGATGTGATCTAACAGTACTTCATTTTCTGAATAAAGTTCCACTTTAAGATGCTATTCGTTATATAACTCCTCCAACTACTAATTGTAGCAAGCTAAAGGGAGATCACAAAGAACAGATGGGAGGGACAGATGTCCTGTACTCTACTCAAACCAACGGATCTCAGTAGATAGTAAAAAAATCATATTTTCTTAGTTGCACAGTACAGGACCTAGGATTTTTAAGGCCTTATGCACACTAGTCATTTTTAACGCTGCTATTAGGGGCATCTGGATTTTTTCTTTTTATGCATCTAAACGCCCCTGCATGTTAACCTATGTGCCCATGCCTATGTGCCCATGCACACATTGGCGTTTAAAAGATTTTAGAGGTAGGGGTGTTTAGAGGCAGAAAAGAGCCCACTGCCAGCGTGTCCAGGAGCTGTGGCATTTTGGCAGATAAAATGTTTGATGTGTCAAAACGCGCATTCACTTTAGGCACATTGGCTGTTTGAGCATTAGTTCATTTCAATGACCAGAATAAAATTATTATTCTGGCCAATGAATATGAATGAATTAACATCCAAGTGCTTGATGCATCGAAAATGCATTGCACGTGTTTACAAGCACCAAGCATTTTTTTTCTGCAAAACGTCCTTGCAAGGGAGAAAGGTGTCTAGGAGAGATGGCCAAAGTGTCCAGGGTGCATGAGGCCTTAGTCTTTAACCACTGGGTGTCTAAATGCAGTCTAACTGAGGGGTGGGCAACACAGAAAACAAACAATAGGCCCACGTAACAATATGGTCAAAAGTACTCTGAGAGCAGCTTGTAGCACCATACAGTCGAAACTGCTAATAGAGGAGAGCAGAACATCTACCTGCTAAAACTTAAATGTATGAACAGATGACATTGTGGCAGCCTTGCAAATCTGAGAAACAAATGCATAATGCTCAAAAGCCCATAAAGTACTATTTGATAGAGTTTGTCTTAATATGGAAGGGAGGAACTCATCCTTTAGGCCAAACTCTTGAATGATGACTTGTCTAATCCACCTAACAATGATGGAGCAAGAAACAAGGAGTCCCCTGTAGGAACCCTCGGGGAACATAAAGAGCGAATCTGATTGCTTAGCAGAAGCTGTAGCTGTAGCTGGAAGGTAGACTCTCACAGTGCATACCACATTGAGACAGTGGAAAGATATTTCTTTGGGATGATTTACCAGTCGAGGTGAAAGGAGGAAGCAACCTTAAAAAGAAAAGAGGCTTGAGGCTCTAGGTCTCAGGACAACCTTGTCCTTGTGTAATAGTATGAAACACTCTTTACAGGAGAGGGCCACTAACTCAGAGACCTTCTGGGCAAAGAGAAAGGTAACAAGAAAGACCACTTTGCAAGTAAGGGCAGATTTGACAGGTGGACTCTTAGAGACAAAAGAACCAGGTTAAAGGATAAGTTAACCTTTTGGAAAAAAAAATTATATATGCACATTTTTTTGCAGGTAACAATTTGTGCTTTTAAATGAACTCACCAGAGCGATATGCTGATCAAATTATAAATCAGCATAATCGCTATTGCTCTGGAAACGATGATCTGTTTGAAGTATCCAAAAGTATGGGAGCAATACTCTGCAATCAGCCAACATGGATGAAGGAACTATATTATCAAACGAACCTCCTTTCTCCATGAATAAGGCAATGCTCGGGGGATTTAAAAAGAAATATAATAGTGCAGTACGTTCTTTAAACATAGGCTTTATTGAATGTCAAATAAAAATCACAAAGAAGGTGTCTAAGCCGACACCAGCATAAACCGCTTCTGTCAATCCCAGGACGAACCTCGTTCAACGCGGTGATCCAGCTGACAGCCTGGAGGAACGTCCTGACATCACATCCATTAAGCCCCGCCCTACGTGTTTCGTCATTTGACTTTTCGCTCTGAGGACGTCGAATGACGAAACGCGTAGGGCGGGCTTAATGGATGTGACGTCAGGACGTTCCTCGAGGCTGTCGGCTGGCCGAGCATTGCCTTATTTATGGAGAGAGAGAGGAGGTTTGTTTGATAATATAGTTCCTTCATCCATGCTGGCTGATTGCAGAGTATTGCTCCCATACTTTTGGATACTTCAAACAGATCATCGCTCCCAGAGCAATAGCGATTATGCTGATTTATAATTTGATCAGCATATATCGCTCTGGTAAGTTCATTTAATTTATTCAATGGTGGATTTTCCTTCACGGTGTCAATTAATTATACAAGATTGCTACATTGCTATCACTTTATGATGGTGGGACTTTATACAAGAATTGTGGACTTTACTTTTATTTATATACAGATTGCTACATTGTTTATCACTTTATGGTGTTTGGATTTCATATATAAATTGTGGATATTTATTTTTATTTAGTTTAGGTATATTTATAATTTATTTTTTGGTTGAAATTATTTTGTGACACTTTATTATTGATTAGCCCATTCCTTTATTCTATTGATTATAGATGTATGCTTGTCATGCTTGAAGCTACTTGCTGTTGACTGGTTCACTACCTCTGCTAGAAGTTTATTCCAAGCATCAGCTACTCTTTCAGTAAAATAGTACTTTCTGAGATTAGTTTTGAACTTTCCCCTTCCCCTTCTGTCCTCCAGACTGTACATGTTAAGTTTCTTACGTTGCTCTTGATAGGCTTTATTCCCTAGACCTTTCACCATTTTTGTTACCCGTCTGTGGACTCGTTCTATCTTATCAATATCTTTTTGTAAGTGAGGTCTCCAGAACTGAACACAGTATTCTAAATGAGGTCTCACTAAAGAGGGGAATCAGGACCTTTTTCCTCCTGCTGGTGACCCCTCTAGTGATGCATCATAGAATTCTATTTGTTTTCCCCACTGCCTGGCTACACTGTTTGCTCATTTTGCAATCACCTGAAATAATTACCCCCAAATCCTTTTCCTCTGTAGTGCTGGCCAACAATGTACCCCCAATGTTGCACTCTCTCAAGGGATTCTTTTTCCCTAGGTGCATTATTTTACATTTAGAAACATTGAACTGCAATTTCCACTTTTTGACCAATCTTCCAGCAACACCAAATCATGTTCCATGGTACATACACCTCTACACCTCCAGGGATATACGCCCCATTGCACAAATAGGAAGGGGGTGGGTGCTTGGGGGGGCTACCCCCCAAAGTACCTTGTTCCTATGCTGATGTGGACAAGGGCTTCTTCCCCACAACCATGGCTAGCGGTTGTGGGGGTCTGCGGGTGGGGGGCTTATCGGAATCTGGATGCCCTCTTTAACAAGAGGGCCCCAAGATCCCACCCCCCTAATGTGAATGAGTATGGGGCACAGAGTACTGCTACTCATTCACAAAAAAAAGTATAGTGTAAAAAATGAGAGAAGACAGTCTTTGACAAGTCCTTTATTGAAAACCAAAATTTTAAAAATGGCCCCCCCGAAGTAGATCCAACCTCAATCACAATGCCCGCCACCACCACCAACCTGAAAAAAGAAAAAAACGCTCTGTTCTCGACGCTGGCTCCCGCCGTCTGACAGTTCTTAAATACTGCGATGAAGTCACAAGAGGGTGGGGTCACCCAGTTGACAACATCGGGTTGCTCCATCCCTTGTGACGTCATCATGCGCTGTGATTGGCCAAAGCATTGCACCCTCTAGTGATGCATCCTAGAATTCTATTCGCTTTCCCCACTGCCTGGCCACACTGCTCATTTTCCAATCATCTGAAATAAGTACCCCCATATCCTTTTCCTCTGTAGTGCTGGCCAACAATGTACCCCCAATGTTGTACTCTCTCAAGGGATTATTTTTCCCTAGGTGCATTATTTTACATGTAGAAACATTTGAACTGCAATTTCCACTTTTTTGACCAATCTTCCAGCAAAATCAAATCATGTTCTTTGTTACATACACCTTCAGGGATATCAACCCTATTTAAATGGAATATAACCATTTATATGGGATCTAACCCTTTGTAAAATACTAAATATCCAGTATCCTTTACTGTACAATTAAAAAACATCATGTTACATACCTACTTAGCATTTATCACATAGCTTTTCTCATTCATTAGCTTAACAACTGCAAAGATAATTACAATGCTTAGTAACAATTGAATACAGCCAGTTTTCCGAATATACCACAATAAGGAACTTCCAAAAGAACACATTTTAAGGAACATATTCTTAAAGCTGCAACCACATAATAAAATAACAAGACATTAAACAGTATTTATAGCCAAAACCTTTCATCTTTTTTGTTGTTTTGGACATAGAGTTAGGTTTTTATTTCTTTAAGTTTCCACTGCGAAGTGTCATCTTATTCGTCTTGGAACAGTGGCTGATGGGAAATCTCAAACCTTATGGTGAACAGTAGGTGAAAAGAAATTTTGCAATATGGACATGTGCTCTGGTGACAAATGCTTATGTAATCTGCCTGAACAAGTGACTGGACTAATCCTGCAAAAAAGCACTACAAATTTTAAAGGACAACTATAGCTAAAAAGTTAACACCTTAAAAAGTAATGGGCTTTCATTTGATTGTCATTCACTTCAAGTACATTTAAAATGTTTTGCCTATCTAAAACACTGCAGAAAGAACAGCATTGCCATCCTGTTAGTGAGAGTAATGGATCTACTGGCAGAAGTAATAGGTAATATAGCCACAATAAAGGGGAAAAAGTACAAACTGATGCGTTAATGCTAGTGGCAGGCTGCATCATATATGACATTTTCATTTTGCTCATAGTTCCACTTTAAGTAACTTGGCAGCATTAATGAAAATGTTCCATGGATCAGCTTGACAAATTGATAAATAACAATATTGGAACCCACCTGGCACCTCCATCTTCCACATTCTCTGTTTGCTGTTTTAGTCCCCTATAACTGGCCTGTAATGCCAGCAACCTTTCTTTGCGGTTTTCATGTGCTTTCCAGAGCTCTGTATTTTGCTGTATCTAGGGTGAGAAGTTAATATAATTCAACTGATATGTTGCAGTTTGGCAAGAAAACAAGATACAGTTTAACAAGATAAATAGAAAGGTGTTAAGAGTTTGGAAAGGTACCTATCAGAAGATACATATTTGTGTTTCAGATTGTGTATGCATTTCTGCTCATAAGTGTACATACCCCTATAGCAGAATTTGTAAAATGCTAGCCATTTTGCTGTTTCAGGCTGGGTACACACTATGCGGTGTGTGACACTGCATGTAATTCGCACAGGAATCACACTGCATTCCTGTGCGAATTAAATGCAAATGTCTGTGCGGTGCGAAAGTGTATGGCTCAAATCGCATTCCATCCACACCAAAAAGGTGCAGGAGACTTTTTAAAATCCACACCTGAATCGCATTGCATGGGTGTTCTCACCCATGGTGATGCGATTTCTGCCAATCGCATCGCGTTTTGCGATCTGTTTCGTGGTGTCATTAATTTATTATTGACACCCACACCGCATGAACGTGATGCAATTGCAATGCGGTGCAGGAAATGCACAGGATTTGCTCAATACCTTAAAAAAAAACGACCCACTTGCAAGACGCCAAACAGAAACTCAAAACTTTCTACACAAAATCATCTGAAATGACCACACCAAAACTGAATTTTATGTTCAGGGCTACACACGAGTCAGCAAGGCCTAGGAAGAGAAGCACACCACCCCTATCCTGAAGCATAGAGACAGATTTTTGCGGTTTGGGGGGGGAGGCAGAGCAGAATGAATAATGGAGTTAAAATTAGTGACAGGATAAAGGCAGTTTATTATTAGACTAGCAGAAAATTTACATTCATCAGCCTAGAAGCTGCACATGGGGCAGTTTAAAAATAAAATAAATGTTTGGCCTAATCACTCATGTCTACTTGAAAATGGTTTACATCTGACAACTACTGCCAGGGCTATGTAAACCTATGAGCAAAACTGTATTACCTTTGTTAAAGGGAAGTAAAGCAGGTAAATATCTTATCACTGGATTTAGATTAAAGGAGAAGTACAGACAAAGCTCGTTTGGCTTTACTTCTCCTGTGGATCACAGTAGGGCAGTTTGTTCTGCACTCCTGTGACCCTCTGTTGGCTGACGTCACAGAGCCAGTCCAGGCTGGAGTAGGATCGCGACTATATGGTTGGGATCCACCAGGGGGCCTGGACCGGTACCTGGCACAGAGATCCGTGGAGAGCCTGAGCCAGCCGCTCCCGCCCCCTCCACAGCTGGGAAGAGGGAGAGAGCAGAGCAGACAGTGATGACTGACAGTCACGGCTCTCTGCTCAGAGCGGCAGGGAGAAGTGAGCAATCAGCTGGGTCTGATCACTCAGTTATAACCCTTAGAGCTGGCAGGGGACAGATGCAGCATCTGATCAATGCTGCATCCACCTAGGTAAGTATGATTTTAAAAACATAAATATAATAAACACAAATACCGATACTTACCTGAGCCTGTTCTCGATCCAGCGATAGGGGGGGGGGGAGGGGAAGGAGCTCTGTCAGGGGACCCCAGAAGACGAGGATTGGGGCTGCACTGTGCAAAACCATTGCACATAGCGTGACATGCTTGGTTTTTGTTTTTGTTTTTTAAACTGAGCCTTTAATATCAATTTAAACCAAGCTTTGCTCATAATTTTGCCAATATATAATTGGTTGTTCCTCTCTGTTAAACATTTTATTCATGTTTAAAAAGTGATGGCAACCATCCCCCTTACCCCTTTTTTCTGTCCTTGGCAATCTAGCATTCCTTTCAGGTGCCAGGGACAAATGTTTTCCACAAATATGCGGCAGGAATAAACGACTCACAGTGTATTTTATACATCAACCTAATGGATCACTTCAGCTCAAATGACCCAAGATCCGGACTTTTCTACTCTGAGTACGTATGAAACTTTACAATTGATGCAATTTTTGTGCTTGTTACCTGCCCGGGAGAAACTCATCCGTGTCCTCACCCCACTGGAGAAGAAATGCCGATCAGCTACCCCCATGTCACACATGCTCCTGGTCTTAAACGCCTAGAAACATCCAAACACCCATTCCTTGAGCATTGGGAAACATATTTGGGAATTACGTTTACCCCAAAAAGAACAAACTAAAATACTCTCCCTGTCATATATGTAAATCTTCTATTACTAACTGGTACCAAACATCTGGGTACAAGAACGTCATCCCCTGGTACCACACTCCAACGATACTCCACGCCAAGTAACCCCCTGTCCCGAATCTCTGCTGGTGCTGTGGACAAGGCCCAGGAACTCTACTCCATATCTTTTGGAGTTGCCCTGGCCTAGATTCCTTTTGGTCTAAAGTCCATAGTATTACTCTATATCATATACTCTATATACTATAATCTTTCACAGACAGGCCAATTACTAAATCACCTGCATTTTATCTCCTACATCACAAGTCCATCCCAACAAAGACATATTGCAAATCAGTCCTTCAACATCTGATAAACACTGCTCTTTCCTGTATTCTTGCATTACGTAAGACCTCCTCCTCACCAACCATTCAACAGTAGATTAGATGAGTGCAGGACATAAGGTCATCAATGGATCATGGGAAGTCTTACTGCCTAACTGAAAAACACAGTGTCTATATTTACTTCCACCTGTTCTATTGGCTAGACTTCACTAATAAGGATGATTTTAAACAACTGATGCCCCTGTGATCTTGAGACTCTATTGTCACATGGTACATTCTAACAGCTACGCCGATGCAATCTTCTGTAAAATCGCAAGGGTTCTGGTTCACCATCAGCTATGCTCCATTCTCCCCTTCCCTCTCCCATTTTTTCTATTCTTTACTATTCTTGACTCCCCTCTTTCTTTCATTGCCACTAGTAGATGGATACTGATGAATTGCGACATTACCATATACAGTTGGCCATTTTCTCTCTATGTTTCCTCTATTAAGCCTTCTCTGGCTTTCCACTCATCCCATAAAGGTACTTAAATGGAATGGGAATGCAGTGCTGGACGGTTATAGGCAATGCTGTCTTCTAGTAACTGTCAAGCTGAAGCCATGCTTCCTTCAGTGATTATTTATCCTAATTATCTCCCATATCTTTATGTCTTAAATGCCGGCTGTTTTTCACTGAGCAAATGATGTTCCTCTATGCTGTATGCCATCTGGTGTTTTTAACGTACCTTATAGTTATGGTCAATTATTCCATTGTTTCTGTATCTCTTGTAGTACATGTGTACTACTTTTATATTATTATTTTGTATTATGATTTTTTTTTTTTCAATAAACTGGGATTGAACATAAAATAGTGATGGTAAAATATGCCATGACATGGGAAAGTATGTATGACCTGCTTTCCACTGAAGGTCCATAAGACCTCAAATGACACAAACAGCGAACAGGATTAGAGAAAAGGTACCAAAATCTATTTTTGATTCTCATGCAAGTGAAAAATAGACTGTCTGAACCCTCATTAGCTACCAATTAGCTTCTCATTTTCTAACCTTCACACCAAGAGCATAAAGGTCTGCCTACTTTTGGCTTCTGTTTAGCTGTTCCCAACACAGTTCATTCACGTGCTATGGATAAATCTAAACTGTAGGTAGAGGAAACTATTCCGAACCCACTGCCATGGGAGATTTTTTTTTTTTTTGAGACAGCACTTACCCTTAGGCTGCCATCCATTACACAACAGACAAAATTGTTTGTAAGAATACATGTTTGCTACAGCACAGAATGGATGTTAAGAGTGACGGAGAAGTTGGGCATATCATGTTGTATCAGGTAAGTAGTTTAGAGAGAAAATCATACAAAATGAATATATTTTGTGTTACATTAAAATATACCCCTGAAGCCAAATCTTTAAGTCTCCATTTCATCCCAGAGAATTGCCTTCAGCTCAATTAGAGGGTTGTTTTCCACCTTTAATACGGGCAGGTTTTTCACAGGCAGGACATGGTTTATATAGCTTTATGGCATTCACCTTAATCTGCAGTGTCTTCTCTAAATGTTCAATCCTCTTTTCTGCTATCTTAAGCTTCTTTAACTCTTCGGACTCTCTGGAAAAGCCCTTTGGGGACAGAGACCTTGAACGTTTCACAGGTTGCACCTGGAGAATAAAACAAGGACATGGTTGAAGGAGTTGAACATTGGATTATGAAAGACATGCAAAATTAAAGAACAAGTAATTGAGAATACTAATAATGAATTATAAAAAAAATCCTGCCTGGAATACTGGAGAAATAACAAGCAGAATTACCACAGTGCTACCGCTAAAGGTTTCTCTGTGACTCGTTAATGAGAATATTCATTTACATTTACATTGTTTCTTTCAGAATAATGATGTCCCATTAGGGAAGACTAAAGGGTTATAGACTCAGGAATGTAAGAAACCTCATTACAAAGGAGGGGATAGAGGATGGTCTAATTGCTCTATAAGGGTCCAAGGTTACACTTGATAGGACAACCGGAAACTAGGGGGAAAGGATTTTTTCCCTTTGAAATAGTTTAACACACTGTGAAGTAGAAGGAACAATATGCTTGAGGAATATAAATACAACAGACAGAACATCTTATACTGTAATGACCATATGGTCATTAACTATAATGTTGCTAACTAGAGACATGAATATGTGCTTACATTATATACAGCTTTGTATAACAATCAGGCAAGAGATATAAAAAGTAGGGCTATTAAACTTGGATGGGTTCTCATATATGGCTGTTTCTTTCCTTACGCAGTGGTTGCCTTATGCAAAATCAAAATCACACCCCCGAATGAGGGCAGCCTACATCTGAACATACCCAGTATTAACACTATTCTATTTTATTTGAGTAAGGCAAGGACATAAACTCCTGCACTGCTTTAGTAGGCATCCTTTACGCATTTGAAAGAATTGCTAATGTCTGTCCACTGCCCAATATTTATTACTAGCATTACAATTCATATTTTATATCACATTTTCATATGTTTACACAAGTGGTGGATGCAGGGAAGCATGCAGCAGCCAAGACTTTTTAAGACTTCTTTCCATCCACACTGCTATTGAAATTAATGGCACTATCACATGGGGGCTGCATACACTACTAAAAAAAAAAATGTTTATTTTTTGTGTTTTGTTTTAGAAACTTTATAACATACAGTAATTTGGCCTTTACCAGCTTTAAAATTTTAAAAATGTAACCCAGTTGTGTAGTCATTAGAACTACATATTTGTTAAAGCAGCATAACCTGAATTGTCTGGATATCAGCCACTTGTCGTCTCTTGCACTGCAGCACAGAACCATTTGGGAATTGGGTTGCACAATGGTGCCACTATAACAGGGAACATGCTTTTATTAAGTAGTAGCAGAGTAACAGTATAAATGGTGTTTTGCTGCTTCTTTACTGGCAAAACACAGACCCAAACCACATTCTATTGCTTAACTGCCATGTAGTATATTACAATGGGGGGCCAGGACCAGGCTTGTGCTGTCTATCAGGGGCACCTGGGTCACAGTAGTGATTAAAATTAAATACTTTGCCAAATAAAACAGTTAACATATGCATCTGTTGTTCAGAAATTCAGTATTATTTCTCATTTTAATTATTTTTTTACAACCTCATGAAAGAGATCCGCTAATTGTAGGTATGTTTTTAAAAATAGGTTTATGATTATAAAACCTTGTTTTTTTTACCTTCATAATTTTCCCCATATTCTATTTCAACGCACACACTTCAAATCCCAAAATGTTTATTCAAATCAAACTGGATAGCAGACTAATAAGCAGATTTCAGCCTTTTATTAATCGTCAACGATTATGCTATGATTTACATCTATACCTACTTCCCATGGCCACTAATTTGTGCCCACTGCCCTAAAGACATGTGACTGTCACAGCAAAGGCTATGCCTTTAGTGTGCTGTTGTAACTGACAGCCTGGCTTTACCATCACAATGCTAAGTGAAAGGCAAGAAAGTGGCACACGGGAGAAAAACATGGTTATCTGGGGTAGACATACGTTGGAGTGTTTGTTCACTGATTGTGCACTGGTGAGTTAACTGTTCCTTTAAAGCGCAAAGTGAACCCAAGATTAATTATTTTTATTATTATTATTATTATACAGGATTTATATAGCGCCAACAGTGTGCTCAGTGCTTTACAATATAACGGGAGACAATATAGCAACAATACAGTTGAATACAAGAGGGATAGGAGGGCCCTGCTCCTTGGATCTTACAATCTAGAATGAATGAAAAATGGATGGAAATGTATAAAAAGATAAATTTTTTAAATCTTTAGATTCTTTAAATCTTGAAAAACAAACAGGGAATAAGGCACCACTATAATACACAGAACTTGATTACAATTTGGGTGGTCACAGTTTAGCACAATATGCAGACAAGTAGGCTTTTAATGACACAAAAGATTCTACTCTGTATGTCCCCTCTTCCAAAAGTTTTTTTTTCTCCTTAGCCTAGCAGCACTTTTTCTTCAATTGTACACTGAACCGCGCACAGCTCGGCATGGTTTTATGCTGGGGCAAAGTAACTCCTGTGCGCATGCTTGGTAGTTGAGTCATCCTGGCGCAGCCATTGAAGACAAAGGGAGGGAGCAGATTAGTGTGTCTAGTTGAAAACTGAAGAAGACTCCAAACCCAGTAATAGATGGGGAGAAGATGGAAACGCCAGCAAAAGTTGGGTTAAACGTTAGGGTAAGGGAGTGTGTTTAACGCTAACAGTTCACTCTGAGGGTTAAGTGCTAACCATTGGACAGGAGGGTTAAGATTTAGAGTTAGGTTATCCATTTAGAATAAATATGTAATGCATATGTTCGCTCATGCTGCAAATCTTATTTGCCTTTGCACAGGAAGCCTTGAACTAAGAGCTACTGCACCATAGCTCAAACATAGTATATTATGGTAAACTCAGCATTAATATATTAATTAACTATGTGTTATAATTAGATGTCGCATGTCTTTTGTATGAAAAAAAAGGCACCTGCTCCTCCTGTCTTTCTTCATTTCTTTTAGATTATAATCCCAGGGGTATGTACCTTTTGTTTGATAGCTAATTACATTATTTTAATCACTGCATTTTTTTTCCGTTCTTCTTTCCACCAAATAGCAAAAGTGCAGGAAATACAGTATATTGGCAGTAGCAATAAAAATGTAAAGGGTGGATATTAAAGGTAACCCAGCGTAACAGAAAAAAAAAAAAAACGACATAAGCAAGTTATATCTGACAAACTACACTTTGAGCTCACATAAACCAGTTTCTAAATTTACATTTGACCACAGCATTTATATCTTTTACATAAAAAAAAGGTGTTGGCTAAACATTCTATATTACTGCCTGACATATTTTTGTCATTTGACTTGGCATCAGCCTCTTGCAGTCTACTGTACAGTCTGTACAACAGAGCTCAGAGAGGGGTAGGGGAAAAACAACACAAGAAATCAATGCTAAGGTGCAAGAAGCATGCTAATTGAAGTAGAGAACAACAAGATGAGCGCATCAGTGTAGGGTCTAGGGTGGTAGATTGTGGACCAAAGGATCCTGAGGAGCTGCCCAGGGGTATCTGGTAAAGCTCAGATTTTCCATTAAAAAAGAAAAGCGAGGGAGATGGGGACGCCCTTATAATGTAGTAGATAAATTAAAAAACAAGAATGTAGTGCTCCCACAATAAAAGGAAAAAAGGTCAAAATAGACTTACAACTGCTGAGGCTGTGGTCACTCAACTATGGGGGAACACGAGGCCTTCCTAGTGGAATGTGTCCCAAAGGCACACTTCCTGTGGAGTTGTAGTGCACCTCTCCCCCTCCACATGAAGTGCGGCTGTGGAACACACTCTACTTACAAACAGCCACCCGCCCAGTTCCATTTTATCCACCAAGATGACATCACTGCCACAAGCTCTACACCAGTTTTATCACCTTGAACTGAGGAAGTGGCAATTTAAAGCCAGGAAACACATTTTATTTGGTGAAATAAAGCAATTAAATGTTTTACGAACGCAGATGCCACTTGCCTATCCTTTGGACCACAACGGGCGCTTCTGCCAATTGAACTACCTACGGGCCCTTTTTGTGCTGACTCTTTCTACTAGCTACTACTACTGCGCTGCTGTCCAGAAACAGGATGAAGGGTAAGAAGGAGACCTGTAAGTGAAAGTGAAATTGTAAAAGAGAACTATCACTTTTTTTCTCCCCTGCTAGACAAGGCTGTGATGTGGGGCTGAGCTGTGTACATTTCAGGACTTCATCGAACAACACATCCTTTAACATGTAAAAACAGCTCTCATATACAGTATATTCGTTTAATTTTTTTAGCCAAATGCCTGAGTTCAGGTTTAAAAGATTGCTTGCATCATCCATATTGGGCTTTGCTGGCACAAAAGATAAGGCAAATCAGTCTTATGTGCAATGACTTCAGTTCACACCACTGTGCAGAATTGGCTGCTCTGAAAAAAAGGACATGTAGCAAACTTGCACAGCACATTAAGCACTGCTTTAAAAAAAAAGGGGTGATAAAAAAGCACTGCAACATATGTTAAAAATACAGCGCAGCACAAGGTAGAAATACAAGCTCTGTGGTGCAAACAAGCCCTAATATAGTTAGCAATGAAAATAGGATTTATAGATTATAAAACGTTTTAAATTATATCTACTAAAAGATAATTCAACAAGGTATTCTAGAAGTATTTAAAAACTATGCATTTTGGAATCTGAAATGCAAGTGATTATACAGTATGTGTCATGCATTATTAGAAACAGAGTTTAATACACACTAGTATTGACCTGCCTTGTATGGCAACTAGTTAGTTTACCAGATCACTCCTTTTCCTTCTTTATTGGCTTTGTTTATTTGTCTAACAGGTATCATTACCATAAAATATTGTGCCCAAACAATCAGCTGGTATACCCTTGCATAATCTTGGTGGTCTCTTGGGCGAAGCCACAGCAAACTCGTGACTGAAAGTGGATCACAGTCTACTGACTCTAAGGTGACCCAAAGCGCCACCTTATAGACTGCGTGGTATTTAGGGAGTTGGGCAAGATGGGCAGCTTGGTAGTACTTAGCAAAGTGTGGAAGACTTAGCTCGCCTTTAAGTTTAGGAAAATACGATTGTTTTTGATACTTTGGGTTTGGCATTGTCCCAAATGTAAGCTAGTGTTCAGCGTTGCAGTAGCCTTAGGAAGTGGGACAAATGTCTCTAAAGTTTATGTGTGCATGGATACATAGGCTAACATGTAGAGGAGTTTAGAGGTAGGAAAACAAATTCCAGAAGCCCCTAGGAGCAGCTGTAAAAATGTCCTGTATGCATAAGGCCTAAAGAGAACCTTTTCTGATACAGCCTTTACAAATATGCATACAGTTGTGTCCAAAATTATTCAACCCCCACTGAAATTGAGTGTTTTGGCCAGTTTGACATTGCTTTTGATCATTCAGTCATCTTGCTTACATTTACATTAAAGAGGCACTTGTAGGTCAGACAAATATAACATAACAGTTATAATGAAATAACCACAAATGTCTTTTCTGTGCTCACAGCATTATCAGTTTTATTCAACCCCCAAGTGACATTCAATCTTAGTACTTAGTACAGCATCCTTTTACAGTTATAACAGCTTTTAAACGTGAAGCATAGCTTGACACAAGTGTCTTGCAGCGATCTACGGGTATCTTCGCCCATTCTTCATGGGCAAAGGCCTCCAGTTCAGTCACATTCTTAGGCTTGCGCACTGCAACTGCTTTCTTTAAGTCCCACCAGAGGTTCTCAATCGGATTTAAGTCTGGTGACTGCGATGGCCACTCCAAAATGTTCCAGCCTTTCCTCTGCAACCATGCTCTAGTGGACTTGGAGGTATGCTTGGGATCATTGTCCTGTTGAAAGGTCCAACGTCTCCCAAGCCTCAGGTGTGTGACGGACTGCATCACGTTTCCATCCAATATCTCCTGGTACTGAAGAGAATTCATGGTACCTTGCACACGCTGAAGCTTCCCTGTACCTGCAGAAGCAAAACAGCCCCAAAGCATGATTGACCCTCCACCATGCTTCACAGTAGGCAAGGTGTTCTTTTCATCATAGGCCTTGTTCTTCCTCCTCCAAACATAGCGTTGATCCATGGGCCCAAACAGTTCTAATTTTGTTTCATCAGTCCACAGAACACTATCCCACAACTTTTGTGGTTTGTCCACATGGCTTTTGGCATACTGCAGTCGACTCTTCTTATTCTTTGGAGACAGCAAGGGGGTACGCCTGGGAGTTCTGGCACGGAGGCCTTCATTACGCAGTGTGCGTCTTATTGTCTGGGCTGAAACTTCTGTACCCACATCTGACAAATCTTTTCTCAGTTCCTCAGCAGTCACACGGGGACTTCTCTCCACTCTACGCTTCAGGTAGCGCACAGCAGTTGAAGTCAGCATCTTCTTTCTGCCACGACCAGGTAGCGTTTCAACAGTGCCCTTTGCCTTGAATTTGCGAATGATGCTTCCTAAGGTGTCTCTTGGTATGTTTAACATCTTTGCAATCTTCTTATAGCCATTGCCCTTCCTGTGAAGAGAAATCACCTCTTCTCTTGTCTTCCTGGACCATTCTCTTGCCTTCACCATGTTTGTAACCACACCAGTAAATGTCTAGAAGGAGCTGAGTATCACAGTCATTTTAAAGCTGCCTAATTGGTGCTTATTATGCTTGATTGCTGCTCGGTGACATCCACAGGTGTTTTCAATACCTGATGGAAAGCACCTGTATGAACCTCTGTTCTTCAGAGTGGTAGTCTTTAAGGGGTTGAATAATTGTGGCAATGAAGAAACCACATAAGAACCATTTACTACTGTATTACATAAACAATTGATGTCATTTTAGTTGCATTTGGGTAGTTACAACGTCCTTGTAGGATTTGATTCTGAATACAATTCCAAATGTACACTATAGTCCCTAAACCCCTTTACAGCATTGGGGGTTGAATAATTTTGGACACAACTGTATATATTCTTGGTCAGTGGACTCAGACCTTCCTGAACACAGACGGCCAGTGTACTAGCTAGACAACTAGCATCTTCAGAAGGTGATAGCAATGGCAACTCCTGGAAGAATATCTGAGCATTTCCTGATCACAAAAGTCCTTACACCCACTTGTAGTGTAGAGGAAAAGAGAAGTATGTAAGGACACGTGTGCTAGATCACAGATTGTACTAAGCAGCATAATTAAACTCTCATGCTTATTGGACAGTTAAGTCATATTCTGATACTCTGTAGCACCCACAGACATTAAACTGTCCCACACTCTGACTGAAAACAACCGTCACCTGGTGAATGAATGAAAATTTGTACCTGAATTACAATCTAAAGCCAAAAAGATTCTTCAATTATAACCTGATCCTTCCAACATTAGGATGATTTAATTATTGTAGTCTCACCAGTTGCAAACTTGTATCACCTAACAATTGACAGTCATCTCAACATCTGTTATCCGAAAAAAGCATAACATCTGTTATCTGAATAGTTTATAATCCATACCAAAATTACCATAAAAGACCATAATGAAGTAACATGGATCTTGAAATTCTATGAACCATCTCTGCTACATGTTTTTTTAACATCTCGGTTTGCATCACGTTAGACTAGTTTGTGTGGCTTTGAGATAAGTCACTGAATTGTTTGTACTTCATTTGTTCGATGAAAATAAAGTAATAAAATATAACATTTAAAGTACAGCATGCAAAATGCTGCACATAATTGACACTGGTTATAATGGGCAAGAACAGCCAAAAGAAAAACTTGTGCCTACAGCATAGGTGGAAAGCCTTGGAACCTCAATGTCACAAACAGATTGGGATTTACAAATGCAAATTGCCCTCATTACAGCTAAGCTCATTATACGGAAAAGTGCACTGATGAACTGCAGAAAACCTGGCCTGCCACTGGCATGTGAAGCCAAAAGATGGTCACCTCTGGCCTATTCATTTCAGAGCTAGGCACCAATTAGGTGTCTGACTAGAAATATTTGGCCTTCGTACAGGTTAACAACTGGGTGCAAGATAAACAGTTGCTTTCAATCTGGCATTTGTTTGTTTAGAAACAAATAAGAACCCAGACAAATAAAAAGTAAATACATTTTTCAATTGGTTAAAATCTAGTACATATTTATATAAAGATCCAACATTTTGCCTGAATCTATAAAACAGAAAACGATCCAATTCATATTTTTTTATATCCACTTGACCGCCAGAAGATTTACCCCAACCAGGCCATTTTTTGCGATACGATGCTGCATTATTTTAACTGACAATTGCGTGGTCATGCAAATAAATGAAATTTATGTAATTTTTTTTCCCCACAAATAGAGCTTTCTTTTGGTGGTATTTGATCACCTCTGCGTTTTTTACTTTTTTGTGTTATAAATAAAAAAGACTGACAATTTTGGAAAAAAAATATTTTTTATTTTCTGCTATAAAACATATCCAATAAAAAAAATTAATAAAAAAAAACAAATTTCTTCATAAATTTAGGCCAAAATGTATTCTGCTACATATTTTTGGTAAAAAAAAAATCCCAAAAGGTATATATTGATTAGTTTGTGCAAACATTATAGAGCCTACAAACTATGGGACATATACTGGAATTTTTTTTTTAATTATTATTATACAGGATTTTTTATAGCGCCAACAGTTTGCACAGCACTTTACAGTATAAATGACAGTACAATTACAATAAATTTCAGTACAGAAGGAATAGGCGGGCCCTGCTCGTGGAGCTTACAATCTAAAGGAAGAAGGAGGTGGTACAAAGGTGATAGTTGTAGGCGATGATCTGATGGAGGTGGCTCAAGTACAGTTCTTAGGTGGCGGTGGGATAAGCTTCTCTGAATAAGTGAGTTTTCAAAGATCGCCTAAAGGCAGACAGGGTGGGGGCTGACCAGACATACTGCGGTAGGGAGTTCCAGAGGATGGGAGAGGCTCTGGAGAAGTCCTGTAGGCAAGCGTGGGAGGAGGTGACAAGAGGGCTAGAGAGCAAGATATCTTGGGAGGAGTGGAGTGGGCAATTTGGACAATATCTGCAGATGAGGTTAGTGATGTAGGTAAGGGCACTGTTGTGGATGGCTTTGTATGTTGTGGTTAGTATTTTGAATTTTACATGTTGGGTTAGTGAAAGCCAATGAAAGGATTGGCAGAGAGAGGCAGCAGTCGCTGATCGGTTGGTAAGGTGTATGAGTCTAGCAGCAGCATTCATAATAGACTGAAGGGGGGATAACCTGTAGACCAGTGAGGAGGGAGGAGGAAGTTGCAGTAATCAAGGCAGGATATAACCAAGGTGTGGATAAGTTGTTTTGTGGTGTCATTGGTCAGAAAGGGGCGGATTTTGGAAATGTTCCAGAGGTTGAGGCAGCAGGATTTAGCCAGTGATTGGATGTGGGGCCCAAAGGAGAGGTGAGTCTAGATTACACCTAGCACCCTGCCATGAGGGGAAGGATCAATGGTTGTGCTGTTGATCTTAATGGTAAAGTCATGAGTGGGGGAATCGGGGAGGAGGAAATATTACAAGCTCAGCTTTGGTAAGATTGAGTTTAAGGTAGTGGTGTGACATCCATACTAATATGTCGCTTAGTGGATTTGTGATACATGAGGAGATTGAGGGGGTGAGCTGGGGAGTGGAGAGATAGATCTGGGTGTCATCAGCATAGAGGTGGTATTGGAAGCCATGTGAGGTTATCAATTGGCCAAGGGAGGAGGTATAGAGAGAGAAAAGGAGGGGACCAAGGACACAGCCTTGGGGCACTCCAACGAAAAAAGGAAGAGGAGCGGAGGAGGAGTTGTTGTATGTGATGCCGAAAGTGCGGTGGCGATCAGTGACTTATAGTGGGACTGCGATATTGCGGCAGACATTTTTACACTAACTGACACTTTGTGAGAACCAGTGGCACTAATACAGTGATCAGTGCTAAAAATATGCATTGACACTGTACTAATGACTCTAGCTGGGAAGGGGTTAAACATCTAGGGTTATCAAATGGTTATGTCAGGAATGGACTGGCCAGCAATAGTGGGACTCACCTGCCTTATGAGCTGCAGTACCAGGGCTGGCCAGCGGGTGCTCCCCGCAATCAGAGACTCAACCTTGCAGCCAGTCAAACACCTGGAACTAATTATACTGGTGTATTTAAGGGACATTCAGACCTGCAGACTCTGCCTTGGTGTTGTGTTTCTCCTGGGCCCTGTTTCCTGTTCCTGTCTGATTCTCTGCTGACCCTGCTCTGATCCCTGGCTTGTCTGACCATTCTCCTGCTCCTGATCCCTGGCTTGTCTGACCATTCTCCTCTGCCTGACCCTCTGTACCACGCTGCCCGCTACCTGCTGAACCTGGCTTGTGACCCCGACCATTCTCCGCTTGCTCCCCCTGTACCTACCTGCCCGATTGATATTGACCTGGCCTGCCTGACGACGCTTGCATTGTATGTACTGTCATCTGTGGGTGGTTGGTTTGGTTCGTTTGCACTGTGTTATGTTTTAGTATTGCACTGCGTTTATGTTTGTATTGTTAGTGTTAATAAATTACATTGTTTATAACATATCTGAAGTCTGCGTTTCCCTGCGTCAGTCACACACCTCTGGTCTCACCCGGGAGCCCTGACATTACACCAAGGCCAATCCTGACCAGAAGTGGCTGCACAGGGAAGCCATCTTGGTTTGTTGATGGGAAGGATGGATCTGGATGAGGTTGCGTATTTATATCTGCTAGTGTTTGATGACAGGGAGTATGCTTATCAAACTCTGAAGGAGTATACCCGGGATGAACTGCTAGAATGTATACGGCTCACTCATGTTCTAATAGATCAGGGCACAGAGTTCTCTGAGGTGCAGCCATTGATTGAGGTTTGTGCTGAGTTGGTTTCATCTAGTACCCCAGAATGCAGGGATGAATTTTTGCCACCATTTAGTGCAGACCAGGTAGAGTCCCTGGTGTGGTTATTAGAGGATGGTGTGGGTTACTTTCTGGAGCGTTATTCCACATGTTCACCACAGGTACTAAGAGATTGTATAAACGCAGTGCAGTCTTTGGTCAGACAGGCTTTGTGTAAGCTCAGCTTTGTTCAACCCATACTGCAGACATGGACAGATTTGTTGCACCCAGCCTCAGTCAGCTTACAAAGACCCAGTCCTGCTTCTAATCTATTTCCTCAAAGCTCTACTCCTGTATTCCCAACAGCTCCTCCAGTTACAGCCCAGTATACTTGGCTATCTACCGCATGTCAGTACCCTGTTCCCACTCGCTGCACCTATCCTGCCTTTAACCCTGTAAAAAAGCCCTCTGTAGCAACTGCTCCCTCTCCTGTTCCATCCTCCAGCTCTTCTCTGTCTCCAGCTGCTCCATTCATTTGCAGACCTGCGTTTACTTGCAGTGCTCCAGTAGTTAAAACCAGAAAAAAGCGAAAATTCTTTCCAACCAATACCATCCTGCCAGTATCCAAACCGGTGAACCTGCCTTCCGTGGTTCAGCCTGAAGCCTCTACTCAGCCTGAAGCCTCTACTCAGCCTGAAGCCTCTACTCAGCCTGATGCCTGTACTCAGCCGGATGCCTCTCTTCAGCCTGATGCCTCTACTCAGCCTGAAGCCTCTACTCAGCCTGAAGCCTCTACTCAGCCTGATGCCTCTACTCAGCCTGATGCCTCTACTCAGCCTGATGCCTCTACTCAGCCTGATGCCTTTACTCAGCCGGATGCCTGCATTCAGCCTGATGCCTCTACCCAGCATGATGAACTGATCCAGCCTGACGATCCTATTAGGCATGGTGACCCGATGCCCGCTGTCGAGCCAGACAATCCGGTACCTGATGACTCGGTGCCCACTGCCTTGCCAGATGACGCGGTGCCCGCTGCGAGCTAAATGACCTGATGCCTGGTGACCCAGTGCCCGCTGTCATACCTGGTGACCCGATGCCCGCTGTCGAGCCAGACGATCCAATGCCTGGTGACCCGGTGCCCATTGCCTTGCCAGATGACGCGGTGCCCGCTGGCAAGCCAAATGACCTGATGCCTGGTGACCCAGTGCCCGCTGTCATACCTGGTGACCCGATGCCCGCTGTCGAGCCAGACAATCCGGTGCCTGACGACTCAGTGCCCGCAGTCTTGCCAGACGACTCGGTGCCCGCAGTCTTGCCAGACGATTCGGTGCCCGCAGTCTTGCCAGACGACTCGGTGCCTGCAGTCTTGCCAGACGACTCGGTGCCCGCTGTTCCGCCAGTTGACTCGATGCCCGCTGTTCCGCCAGACGACTCGGTGCCCGCAGTCTTGCCAGACGACTCGGTGCCCGCAGTCTTGCCAGACGACTCGGTGCCTGCAGTCTTGCCAGACGACTCGGTGCCCGCTGTTCCGCCAGTTGACTCGATGCCCGCTGTTCCGCCAGACGACTCGGTGCCCGCAGTCTTGCCAGACGACTCGGTGCCCGCAGTCTTGCCAGACGACTCGGTGCCCGCAGTCTTGCCAGACGACTCGAAGCCCGCTGTTCCGCCAGTTGACTCGATGCCCGCTGTTCCGCCAGTTGACTCGATGCCCGCAGTCTTGCCAGACGACTCGGTGCCCGCAGTCTTGCCAGACGACTCGGTGCCCGCAGTCTTGCCAGACGACTCGGTGCCCACAGTCTTGCCAGACGACTCGAAGCCCGCTGTTCCGCCAGTTGACTCGATGCCCGCTGTTCCGCCAGTTGACTCGGTGCCCGCAGTCTTGCCAGACGACTCGGTGCCCGCAGTCTTGCCAGACGACTCGGTGCCCGCAGTCTTGCCAGACGACTCGGTGCCCGCAGTCTTGCCAGACGACTCGAAGCCCGCTGTTCCGCCAGTTGACTCGATGCCCGCTGTTCCGCCAGTTGACTTGGTGCCCGCAGTCTTGCCAGACGACTCGGTGCCCAAAGTCTTGCCAGACGACTCGGTGCCCGCAGTCTTGCCAGACGACTCGGTGCCCGCAGTCTTGTCAGACGACTCGGTGCCCGCAGTCTTGCCAGACGACTCGAAGCCCGCTGTTCCGCCAGTTGGCTCGGTGCCCGCAGTCTTGCCAGTTGACTCGGTGCCCGCAGTCTTGCCAGTTGACTCGGAGCCCACTGTCGTGCCTGGTGACTCGGTGCCCACCGCTCCGCCTGGGGGCCCCGAGACCTGTCGCTCCACCTGGGGGTCCGGCGCCCGCTGCTCCGCCGGGGGGCCCGATGCCTGTCGCCCCGCCTGGGGGCCCGATGCCTGTCGCCCCGCCGGGGGGCCCGATGCCTGTCGCCCCGCCTGGGGGCCCGGTGCCCGCTGCTCCGCTTGGGGGCCCGATGCCTGTCGCCCCTCCTGGGGGCCCGGCGCCCGCCGCTCCGCTTGGGGGCCCGATGCCTGTCGCCCCGCCTGGGGGCCCGATGCCTGTCGCCCCTCCTGGGGGCCCGGCACCCGCCGCTCCGCTTGGGGGCCCGATGCCTGTCACCCCGCCGGGGGGCCCGGTGCCCGTCGCCCCACCTGGGGGCCCGGTGCCTGCTGTTCCGCCTGGGGGCCCGGTGCCTGCTGCTCCGCCCGGTGGCCCGCTGCCTGCTGCTTCGCCTGGTAATCCGATGTGCCTCTGCCCGGAGTCCAGCCCGATGTGCCTCTGCCCGGAGTCCAGCCCGATGTGCCTCTGCCCGGAGTCCAGCCCGATGTGCCTCTGCCCGGAGTCCAGCCCGATGTGCCTCTGCCCGGGGTCCAGCCCGATGTGCCTCTGCCCGGGGTCCAGCCCGATGTGCCTCTGCCCGGAGTCCAGCCCGATGTGCCTCTGCCCGGAGTCCAGCCCGATGTGCCTCTGCCCGGAGTCCAGCCCGATGTGCCTCTGCCCGGAGTCCTGCCCGATGTGCCTCTGCCCGGTGTGCCGCTGCCCGGAGTCCTGCCCGGTGTGCCAGTCTTTGATATCCCGCCAGTTACCAGACCCGGGCGGTGGAACATTTTGCCCAGCTAGGACTGTTTGGAGCGTCCTGAGGCCGCTCCTTGAGGGGGGGGTACTGTCAGGAATGGACTGGCCAGCAATAGTGGGACTCGCCTACCTTATGAGCTGCAGTACCAGGGCTGGCCAGCGGGTGCTCCCCGCAATCAGAGACTCAACCTTGCAGCCAGTCAAACACCTGGAACTAATTATACTGGTGTATTTAAGGGACATTCAGACCTGCAGACTCTGCCTTGGTGTTGTGTTTCTCCTGGGCCCTGTTTCCTGTTCCTGTCTGATTCTCTGCTGACCCTGCTCTGATCCCTGGCTTGTCTGACCATTCTCCTGCTCCTGATTCCTGGCTTGTCTGACCATTCTCCTCTGCCTGACCCTCTGTACCACGCTGCCCGCTACCTGCTGAACCTGGCTTGTGACCCCGACCATTCTCCGCTTGCTCCCCCTGTACCTACCTGCCCGATTGATATTGACCTGGCCTGCCTGACGACGCTTGCATTGTATGTACTGTCATCTGTGGGTGGTTGGTTTGGTTCGTTTGCACTGTGTTATGTTTTAGTATTGCACTGCGTTTATGTTTGTATTGTTAGTGTTAATAAATTACATTGTTTATTATTATTATTATACAGTATTTATAAAGCGCCAATAGTTCACTCAGCGCTGTACATTACAAAGGGGGACAGAACATGTGACAGAACAATACCAATACAATGCAAAACATGAGGGGATCGAGGGCCCTGCTCTTTCGAGCTTACAATCTAGAAGGGATGGGGCAGTGGTACAGGAGGAGATAGCTGTGGGGGATGGAGTGGTAGGAAGAGTGGAGGAAGTCAGCAAGTTAGCAGGGGGTGAGGTAGGCTTCCCTGAAGAGATGGGTTTTCAGGGTGCGCCTAAAGGAGAGGAGAGTAGGTGATAATCTGATGGGTTGGGGCAGGGAGTTCCAGAGGATGGGTGACACCCTGGAGAAGTCCTGGAGGCGGGCATGGGAGGAGGAGACCAGGGAACTAGAGAGGAGGTCTTGTGAGGAGCGGAGTGTGCGTGCTGGGCGACATATCTGAAGTCTGCGTTTCCCTGCGTCAGTCACACACCTCTGGTCTCACCCGGGAGCCCTGACAGGTTACCTGTGTACCTAGCTATGTGCTTGGTATACACTAGGTGGTGCTTTTACTAGAGGAAGTGAATGATCACGTTCCCAGCTCTGCAGGGACACATGATCCCTAACCCCCTCCCACCCATCAGAATGGAGCTCTGCCTTATTTACAGAGCATTATTCTGTGTCCTGCCCGATGATCTGCAGGTGCCGGCGGACATCCGTTCACCGGCACTCACAGATCGGCTTCTGCTGTGAGTGTTCAAAGCAGAAGTAATCCACCAGCGCCCCGCCATGGCAGAAGTGCACACACACACGTGATTTTGCATGGGAGGGCCGCCCTGTAGCATTAAAACTGCTATAGGGTGGATCCTAAGTGGATATTCTTGTACTGAAATGTCACTTTCATCCATTATCTTTTTCAACAATTTAGCAGACATTACTGCAAAGAAACTATAGCACTCCACCCTAACACACATTATTTTTCACTGTCAGTTTAACTGAAATGCAGAGTAGAACACTGTAGGATTATATCTAAACCTACTGTGAGAATTGAGAAAAAAAAGTGAAAACTATGTAAAAATAGTTTACATCTCTGAGCTAGCCTGTGCACCCTGGCATCAGGAGTAGGCATGAGAATAATAATACTTTACTACTGCCTGTGAATACGGCAGACCATACATTAACCAGTTTTCTTTCCTTCAACCAAAGGTTAAAGAAAACTTTGCATTTGCTGGTGCCACATACCCCGGAGGTTGGCCTGTTGGGTATTTTGAATGATTTTGTCCCTCACACTCAGTCTAGGACAGGGGTGGGCAACTGTGGCCCTCCAGTTGTTGGTGAACTACATGGGACTTGTAGTTCTACAACAGCTGGAGGACCACAGTTGCCCACCCTTGGTCTAGGATATTGCTACGTCTGCTCCTGTTTTATGCTAGAAAACTTATTTTGTTAAGCTGCAAAGGTGATACTCAGCCTTCTATACATCAATTTATTTGAATGGTTAATCTAGTGCTGCCTCAATATAAGCTGATCTATAAGGGATGGGCCTGCCCTAAAAATTCACAAAAATCTGGCAGCCGGACTCTTTCTGGGGGGATACTCTCTTATCGCAACCACAGGGTTCTATGGTTTGAGTGATGGAATTTAAATGTTAGTGATCTCTTCTGGTGCATATGCGGAGTTGATGGTGCGGGTGTTTGTGGCTGTTCGTGTCTGGTGTGTGTGTTTTGACTGTGTGTTTGACTGTTTTTGATTGTTGATCTGTTATGCTGCTGTTTTTTGTTTTGTAACTCTTACTGTTCTCTGTAAAGGGCTTATGGCCTGGCAATAATTTGTTACTTGTTTCTGATCCCTTTCTGTGTACCCTTGCTCTTAGGTTTTACTTTTGGGTTCCTGTTATCATTTATCATTTGTCTCTGTTTTCTATTATTATTTGTGTTTTATAAATGCAAAATAAATAAACACCTTTAAAAAAAAAAGATTAAAAGGAAACAAATTGCTTGATTTCCCCATCAACACAGAATGTGTAAATCCCTCCCACAGAGCTATTGTATTCTTAAAGCGGGAGGTGATTGCTGCTTGTGGCTATAGCCACTGGCAATGACTGAACGAAAAAAAAAAATGGACAGGCTGGTTGTACCGTAGTCGATTGATAAATCAACTTCAGTACAATCAGCCTGACCATACATGGATTGAAATTCAGCCAGATCCTACTGAATCAGACACATTTCGATCCATCTTTGGCAGACTTAGGGTCCAAAGGGACTCACCCCTCTGACATTAGAACATTTCCATACTGATGTTCCAAACTGGAAACTAAACAGAGACAAAAAATAAATGTAATAAAAGCAATGTTGATTTCAATATTAGTGCAGCGCTTATTCCCCTTATCAACCAAATTCATAATCAAAATATCAAAACCAATGTCTTTCAATCTTAACAGTCCAATTCTTTAAAGGATAAGTTCACCTTTGGGAACATGTTACATGTTCCACCCGTTTTTACCTGAGAAAATGGGCAGTTATTTTTTTTTAAAAAGTGAACTTATCCTTTAACTTGTTTTCCTTGTTCACGTGCTTGTGTATCAGTACAGTTGTGCTCTCTCCTGAGTTATTAGACCTTACATTTTGAATTTGGTAGATAAGGAGAAATAGCGCTGCACTAATATTGAAATCAGTATATATGCATCTGTATGAGAGTGTGTTGGAGTGCTGGCAGCTGTTTACTAAAAACTCAAATAGACATTTTTATTATTATTAAGTAGCAGCTCACGAGACTCACACAGATTATAGTTAATAAAAGCAATGTATTCTAACCACCTATAGCAACATATCAGATATCAGCTTTTCTCTAGACAACAAAAATAGCTAAAAGATTATCTTTGAGGGATGCTGTAAAGCTGGTCATACAAATTTTATCTAGTTCCCAAAAAACTGCCTGAAATTCGCTTAGTGGATGGTCCTGCCAGCCCCTACTCATCTGCCATTTGTCAACTGAAAGATTTAGGCTCCTTTCACATTATCAGCCTGATAGGGTACACCTGTCCATTTTTCAAGTGGACCCGATCAGACTCTCCGCTATGGAGCGTCAAATGTGAATGGATTTGTGTCTGTTTACACCCACCTACCTCCAATCTGATCCCATCTGCTAAAAACAAACAGAAGGGGATCCACTTACTTCTATCTGGGTAAATCAGGTCAGAGGGTAGTCAGGTGTAAATGGACAGCCAGTTTGTTTACATCCGACCGCCCATAAAGCAGGGCAGGCTGTGTCTGTGTACACTTGGCATAAGCAGAGCAGACACAAACCTGTCATCCACCCACTCTGGTCAATAGGAAATCAGTGGACAGATTCCTCACTGAGCAAGTGGATTCTGCCCTGTGTGAAAGGGACCTTAAGGAGCTGGATAAAAAATTGTCAGCTGAATAGTGGAGCGGTTGCATCCAATTAGATATTCTGACAGCCACTACCTGTAGCTGTCAATATAAAACAGCCCAGCAGGGGAATTCCTCCATCCGTGCTGTATAGTGTGGATAGAGGAATCAGCTTTATGCAAAATGAACAAAAGAAAAATCTAAATAGTGCATGGTCAGCTTAAGTTACAGCACACCTTGCTAACCAGGGTTATTATCAAACTATCTCAAATACCACATCTGATTAATTAAATTTGAAACTCTGTTTTTATTATTCCTCAAACCTTCACCAAGCTTTGGCAGTACCATAAAGCCCAGGAAAGCAAAAGATCAAACAGAGGGTTAAAGGGCAGCAATGTGTATATGAACAAATTAGCAGCTAAACAGCATGGCTGAGCAGGTTATAATCATGGTGTGCACCAAAAGATAACAAGCCTTTGGCAAATGGTTTAATCATTCTTCCAAGCAGTTGCAAAAATTATGAGCAAAGCAGACTTATTAAAAAAAGTTAGTTCCTGCAGACCAAGTGGGAAAAGCATTTTGATTCGAAAAACCTCGATTTGACACAAATGCACCAGACAATAAAAGGCTTTCTTACCTCGTGCATTCTCCCAGCCCTCAGGATGCTGTTCTCAAGCGCAGTGCTTCTACAATTATTTACTTGAGTTAACTGGAGATCAGCTGCTTTAAGTCTGTCCTGTAGAAATTTTATTTCTGATTTCTGTGAAGCTATTATGAGTTCCAGCTCTACCAGGGATGGATGTTCCAGCTCCTACAGTAATTAAAATCAAAATTAAATAGAAAATTATATTACAGAATTAATAGATCACACACATTTCTGGAAAGAGTCATTATTCCCAATGTACTTCACAACCTGCAAGCAAGAATGATGTTTTCAGCAAGTGGCTTTGCTTGGCTTTAAATAACCATGAACTACATTTGAAGAGGACTTGATTATTACCTAAAACTATTTTGCAGCAGATTCCAAGAATATGCTCACATATTTCAACATTCTAAAAATAAATTATAACAGAACAATGAACACACTGCAGTTCTTTTCAAAAAACGGTGTACGCATCGCATAGCAGCACAAACTGATTAATCAAGAATTTAACACAAAGGGCCTTATCCAGAAGAGACTTTTAGGTGCAATAATTCAAAACCAGAATTTAAAGTCAGATCAGTCTGAGATGGATTCTTATTGGCTGCTATGGGTTACTACAAATATAACTCACCACTTTACCACCAAGTGTCTGAAACTAAAGGGCTGTTTTTCTCCCTATTAAAAGCCCCATAAAGTACATGAGCTTGCCCTATCCCTACAGAGAGTATCTCTTGAATCAGATCCTTAACATGACTCAGTTCATGGGGCTTCTAAAGACGGAATGGACTTTTCAATGCTATGATAAATATAAACTGTCAGAAGAATTTCAACCAAAAGTTTAATAAAGTATTTGCATGACTATACAGTAAATATGTTCAAATAATATTGTGATGCACTTGCTGTGACCTGAACAAGTCCTACTTCCTCAAATTAGCTCCTCGTGAAATATTAACCGTCACCAAGTTTACTTGATATGATTTTACTCACTACAAGCCTGTATGAGAGTAACCAATGGGATTCTGAAAACTCTGTGGACTCTCAACATTTCTATTACAAGGTCTTCTATCTTGGTACTATGTGCTGATTATATACTATATGTACATCACCATTATATGGTTGAAGAGAAGTACTGAAAAAATCACACTGCAAAGACGGTAAGGGATGCACGGTTCCATAGCTTTTTGTATGACTCGGGCTTGCCTTCAACAACATGCAGTGGAGGAAAACAAGAATTCTAGATTTTAAATCTTTTAATGACTGCAATGTCACATTGTACATCCAAATGTAAAATGAACTGGGAACATGCAATTGTGTATGTCCCTAGCTCAAAACCATTGTCAATGGAAAAAAATAGTGTTACTGCTAAGTTAACTGACACATACCAACATTGCTAAACTTGGTCAGAGTGTCTATAATTCAAAAAAACTCTAGTCATGAAAGGTTTATTCATGCTATTTCATAATGACAAAGCCATACGGATCCCCAAAACAGTAGTTTAGTAGGTTTTCAACACAGAGCAGGTCCTTTTGCTAAGGGAACAGTTTAGATAACAATAATGCTTCCAAGAATTCTTGAAAAATATGTTTGAGTTGGCACTTCAAATCATGTAGTTCCCCATACAATCCCAGTTGGAAGCAGTGCTGACACATATCCTAAAGTTACATCATATTACACAAATTATTATTTATCTTAGATAGTGGTCAGTGTCTGTGTGTAAAAGTCTTAAAGTACCAAAATAGTCTGCAGTGGTTTACAGAAGACATTGTAATATAAATAAGTTCTACCTGTGCAGCTTAAAAAGGAATTTCCTGGGTAATACTTTTCAGTTATTTGAATCCCTTCTTACCTTTCCACAGGTTTTTCCACAATAAACACACTCACACAACCAGCAAATCCAGCATTCATCTGCTGTGATCCGTTGCTACACACCAGGCACCCTGCTGCCATCATTCTCTCTGATGTCTTTGGGAGCTGGCTATTTTGTCTTGGTTCAGGCAGCCAGCCTCCTACGTAGCGCATACAGTTTCACCCTCCTCCCACGCTGCATATGCCTCAATCATAAGTGCCACTAAACCCACATTCTAAAATAAAAAATCAATAAATGCTGTATTACATGCTATTCATACTCATTCACTATGGGATTTGTTTTCTGTATTCTGAAAAAACCTGGTTGATCCTGCTCTTCTCTATCTCCCCTTCTGTCAATGTCCCCAATGCAGTTGGGGATTTTGCAGAGCAGTGAAGGCAGCTACTGCCCCATTTTCAGTGTGGTTCAATGCTGATAATTTCCTCCCTATCACATCTGAGCAGCCCATGTGACTATATGAGTCACACATGTGGGCGTATATACAGTGGTAAATTACAGCCCACTTCCTCCTACATGCCCACTAAATAGATAAACACAATAAGAGTGGGATATTACATGTTGATTCATGTGGGCTTCACCTCACCGTTATTCTAAGACACTGAGACTGGCAGAAATCTGCCAAAAAGAAATAAGAATAATAGAAATTATTTTTACTTTATATCCAGCTCCTCCTGCCACTGCTTCCCTGCAGACAAGCTGGGAAAGAGCTCGGTCATGTGACAGCTGTATGTCAATTTGGAAAAAGGTATTTAGATTTTTTTATTAAAATAATTACAGTGCCATCATCCACATAAAGAAAGATAAAGGATAATGTAAATGAAACAATGTGTGTTTAGTATCACTTTAAGCCTTTTGTTATACATGACATGGATGTGCCAAGAGGCTGCAGCAGCAGGGCTCACATTACTCTAATCTAGGATGAGAATGGTGAATGGGGGCAGAGTGGACCAGGAACTTACACTCAACAAGTTTTTTAACATTGCAGAAGTTTGCAACACTACAAAATGGTTTTGCAGTGTGAAGGTCCACTTCACAGTAAAATATTTGAAACCCTGATCACCTATGCAGCCCACACTTACGGATGTGCTGCTGAAAAGCACAATAACACATGCATTTTACTGTGCTTTACTACAATGCACATTAATATATTATTTGCATAGCTGTGCAATTTATTTTAATGGCTCCTTAACATACCTTGTCAGCAGATATCAACACGCGTGCATTTCAGCACACAAAGGCAAGCATAAATGTGAACCATCCATGTGCTGTGCATTAAAATAAAAGCGCCAATACACTTTAAAAGAGAAGTAGGGCTTTTTTTCCACCCATTTATACTTACCTAGGTGGATGCAGCATCGGTCTGATTCTGCATCTATCCCCCGCCGGCTCTAAGTGTCAGAACTCTGTGATCACATGACAACTGAGTTTTCACAGCCACTCTCTGCTCTGCCCCCCCAGCGCTCACTGGAGTGCTGGGCTGTGGAGGGGGAGGAAGCGGCTGGCTTAGGCTCTCAGTGACTCATTGAGAGGCTGAGCCAGGTGTCGCTCCAGACTCTAGGGTCAATCCCGACTTTAAAGGAAATCTTTCCCTAGCCTGGACCAGCTGAGTGACGTCCGCTGACAGCAGACTTCAGCCCGCTGTCAGCTGAGAACAGGTCACAGGAGTGCAGAACGAACTGCACTCCTGTGATCCACAGGAGAAGTACAGCCAAAAGAGCTTTGGCTGTACTTCTCCTTTGAAATGCATTAAAATTCAAAATACATGGGCTGCCTTAAGGCAGTGTGACTGAATGAGAGGCAGCAGCTTAGTGTTGTCATCAGCCTTCAAGAAGAAATGTTACTGGAGGGATATTCAAATCGGAAACCTTGAAATAGAAATCTATATATAGTGAAAACTTACTGAAAAATACATTTAGGTTTTACATATACATTGAGAAAATCTGTAACCCTCAATCTTATTACTGTATATTTACATCACAATTGTCTCTAGATATTCTAAAAGTCTCCAACAAAACCAAACATCTACAACTAAAGAGAAAAAGCTTCCAGAGCTCTAACCATTCCCAACGTAACATATTGTATACTATATAGTTTCATCATCTTTTAGGATGCTTTTCAAAAATTCTTGTGACACATCTAGTCTGTTATGAAGCATTAAGCACAAATGTGTCCTGACACACAGAATGAAAATCTCTGATCTATGGACTGCAATGCAGCATTGTACCTGTGAGCAAATGACAAAGAAAAATGGTAGATTAGTTCATATTAACAGTAATATTTTAAAGGAATGGCAATGTCCCTACTTTGCAGAACATTGTGGTGAACATTTAAGAATGCAAAAGTAAGCACACACCATAAACAGATTTAAATATAATGTCTAGATCAGTTTTGGTTAAACTGAGAATATGTTTGGCCATGTGCTGGCATTTATAAAATGAATTTAAAGCATTTATTTCTATACTGCAGGGAAAAAAAAAATCAATATTTGATGGGGCCACACTCCACCTTAAAACAGCGACAGAACTTGCCTCACTTAAAATGGAACTAAAGTAGAAAAAAACATTGCAAACAGGCAGGGTCTTTATTGCAGAGGAGACATGCTATAGCTTATGCCCCTACGAGGGCTGCGTTTTCCTGCAAAGGGATGCACAGGTGCTCTGTGCATTTCCATGTAGGCAGCTCCATTTATGTCAATGTGGATGCAGCGGCTGCACATACACAGCTGCTGCTCCCAATTTGACAGCCGTGCGAATGCAGGTGCATGGCCCTGAAAGCAGATAGTGTGCATTCAGGGCCATGCACACACATAGATGATAAAATGGAAGCAGCAGCTGTGTCTGTGCAACTGCTGTGTCCCAACTGAAATGAATGGGACTGTCTACATGGGAGTATCTTCTATTGCTCTCAGCCTCCTTCAGATTTCTCTTTTTGTGGGACCTGACTTTCTGTTTGAGGGTAGCTATATTCGATCTCCATGGTCACACTGCATGTGGAAACGTAGTCACCTCCTCTTGCTTGCTCCTTTGGTGGACTGGGACGTGTAGTGTTCAGAGAAGTTCACACGACTGCAACTAACGTGCACTGCACAGATGAACGGAGTTTAAGCGGAAAGGGTGAGGTTCGGGAGCTCATGCAGGACATTATAAGGAGGCAGAAAAATACAGTAAGGAACAATTTCATGATATCATGAAAATTAAATTACAGGGTCATTAAATGGTGGATGTATATGGATTATATTTGCAGAATAATGTTATCATTTAGTGTCACTATCAGTTCCAGAGGAATTTTCTTAGACTTTTTTTTAGATTTTTTTTTTTTTTTAGAACATTGCTTTCTTTTAGCAATGTTGTCTTTCAATATTTATTTAATTGCTTGTATATTTTAAAGGCAAAAGGAAGTTCAGTTTAGTGTGACCAATCACAATTATAAAACAAGCCTATCATTGTACTGTACTGTATTCTAGACTATACATCTAATAATGCTTTTGGTACAAAGCATGATGAAGCTATTCCACATATAAACTAGGCATTTAGAAGAAAAATGTGCAAGTAAACTGAAAGAGGAAGATGTTAAAGGATAAGTTCACCTTCGGGAACATGCTACATGTTCCACCCGTTTTTAGGGTGGAACATGTAACATGTTCCCAATGCTGCAGCTGTTGCCCAATCCCCCTCCCTGTGACAGCAGTACGGGAGAAGCTTCCCGTACTAGCTGTCACTTTTTTAAATCAGTGCGGCCATGCAGGGCTCTGCCCACACAGCCACGTTATTCATTCACAGAGTTCTGTGAATAAATGAACTACAAGTCCCGACATCCTTAGCGGCAGTCATCTTGCAGTTCTCAATGAACTACCATGATGCTGTGGAACACTGTGGTAGTTCATTGATTCTTCCTGTCAGCATATTTGCTTGCCTGTATATCCTGACAGGTCTGCAGGAGACCTGCATGGCACCAGCAATCTGCCAAATGCTGGTGAATGCTTTACAGGCTCCTGCAACACAAAAATAATAAATGCACACTTTTTACCTGTAAGAAAATGTGCATTTATTATTTTTGTCAAAAGGTGAACTTATCCTTTAAAGAATATGTAAATCCAACATTTATTATTCCTGATATTTGTCTGCTGTACCATGTACTTGTATGAAAAAGTATCCTGTTCACTTTTAAATGGTTCCTTTGTGTGAAATCCCTGGTGTTCCTGCCATTCCCTCTGTTTTCCTATTAAAAATTGACTACACTAGGCATGAGAGCACAGCGGGATCATTTTTCTAGCTGTGCTGGGAACTCAGCTTGCTGTCCTCCAATGATCAGGCTCGTGCTGACACGCCCCCTTCCCCCCTAACAGCCATCCACTGGGAAGACCAGTGTGCTGCCGTTTCCCTCCCTAAACTCCTTATGCAGCTGAGAACACAGGGAATGTGATCACTTATAAAAAAAAAAAGGTAACAAAGCATGTATACTTATACACAAATGTTTTGCCGTTCATTTCTATTTTAAACTGAATGGATTGTTTTACAAGGTGAGGGTTTACATATTCTTTAATTAAAAAACAATCTTTTACAGGACATCACAAGACAAACCAGTGTCATATTCATGACTCCTTGGTTTATAATGCCATCTTCAAGTGAATTAACACTGGCAGAGAAAAAAAAGGCAGGTTTCTCCAAACAGGCGTAACCCCTCCCATCACAGTTTGGAACCAGTTTTTAATAGTGTCCTTGGATGATAGATGTATCTGTGAGGTTTCTGTATGTACTTTCCCCTGTGGGAGTTACCCTTTGGATTTTTACTGTCTATCCCATAACCCTTTAATGGGAAAAGGAAGGACTTAATCCATATTGGTTGCCAATGGCCCGGGGGCTCAGAGGGACACTACCCAGGTCCCACTGTAGAAGAAGATCAGGGGCAGCCTGCAATGTTTCCTGTGGACAGTGCACCTTGGGGTACCTGGTACCCTGCGGGTCGCTGGCTGGGTGCTTTACAGGTCCAGGGAGGTGATCCTGTGAGGGGGAGCTGAGTCCCTGCAAGCCCTCTGGGCATGCCTGTTGTCGTGCTTGGTGATTGGACTTTGAATAAGCCCTTTGGCTTGGATTGGCGAATGCCTCTATGATGAGTTAAAGTCCCCTAGTTTGGGATTGTCCCTTGGCAGTTGCATTAGTCTTTATCACAGGTACTTATATAGCGCCATCAATTTATGCAGCGCATGTCTTTGGAGTTTGGGAGGAAACCCACGCAGGCACAGGGAGAACATGCAAACTCCAGGCAGGTGGTGCTGTGGTTGGGATTCGAACCAATGACCCTAGCACTGCTAGGTTGAAGTGCTAACTATTTAGCCACTGTAAAGCCCAGAGTTACCTGTGTGTGCTGTGGGCGCCACATTCAGCAGTACACCACTGTGGCAGTGATCTCTAAGGGTGGAATTGGCTGTATTGCACATATGCAATAATGTCATCTGACACATCTGCACTGCCATAATTTTAGATCCCCTGGAGCCTGAAACATATGTGCAGTTCGCTCTCTAGTAAAAAATGAACTACAGAATGCTTCTCTCTCATCCCATTAGCAGCATAGGCAAAGCAGCAATGATGGAAGTATTTTGGAGATACTTCTGTGAAAGTCATTGTCACCAGGTGTTTAGCCTTTGGCATACCCTAACCTCAGTTGGCTGACTGTTCCCATTCATGGGATTGGGCCAGACTGTGCTATAACTGTACAAAGGCAGAGAGGTGAGGGAAAGGACAATGGGGTGGACTTTCCAATCCCTTTGTCAGGTGGAGAGAGCTCCCTACACGGCTCCCCTAAAAGTCAGCTCAGTTCTTAATCCCTCTGCCCCTATCTGATTTTTCCACTATCTCAAGGGCATAATCCTCCAGCTACTTTGTGTCTAGGTGGGAATTTTCAGCAGCCATTTCTGGTCTGCATTAATAGTTTTCAGGGGTTCTCACTGACTTGAAATACCTGAGATGCATAAGAGGAAACTCTTCTTCCCTTCCTCTCCTGACACTGAATGATGTGGTGTTGGAGGAACATCCTTTGGAGGTAGAGGAATAGGAAGCTGATGAAGATCTGGAGTCTTCCTTGGAAGAATACTCTCAGAAAGAGGCTCAGGATTCTGGCCTCTCGCAGACAGAGGACCTCGGTTGGTTTTCTAGTGGATGCAGTCTGTGCAAATTTAAAGTTGCTGCACCCAGAATCTACTTTCCCAAACATGACTGGGTTTGGGTCCAGGCAGTCACCAAAGCATCCTAAGTCCATCCTGCTGCATCCTTATTTGCAGAAAGTGATGTATATTAATTGGGCTTATCAGAGAATTGTTTTTTCACTTCATAAACAGTTTGCCCAGCAACCCGTGGAAGAGAGTTCATCCTTGTCAGAAACCAGGACCAGGAAGCATTCCTTTCATCAGCCTCAGGCTCAAAACAGAAGCCTGCTACCCAGTTCCCCTTCCCAGTGAAGGGGCTCCCCCACTCTGGAGGATAGGTGGACAGTGATCAGCCTACATTGTTGTCTGGACTCACAGGATATCACAAATGGGTCTGCAGTGTAGTAACCAAGAGTTACAAGCTGGAGCTACGTTGCTTTCTCCCTCCATGCTTTATGCACTCAGATGTCTCCTTAATGCCACAAAAAATAGCAACCTTCTTTGTAGCACTGGAAAAGCTTCCATCTCAGGGCATTATTGCACCTGTGCCAGAAGTTGAGAGGTTTACAAGGCTTCTATTTCAACTTCTTTACCATTCCTAAGCCAAAATAGTGACATTTGCCCTTCATCAGTGATTGCTTCACTCCACAAGGTAGAATTCCTGGCATCAGTGGGCATCCTGATTTTTCAGCCCCACCAGCATTTTCTGTGGTATACTATGGCTGATCACCACCACCAATTTATAGTGTTTCCATTCAGGCTCCCCACTGTTCTTTTAGTATTTATCAAGGTGTTTGCTCTGTTTCTGGGTTTGAGAACCCAGATTACATCCTCCATTATTTACCAAATTAGTACTGGTGATGATAACAATTAAAGAAAAAAAAAACACATAACCTATGTCCCTGATGCCTTGCCCACCTTGTTCAGGTTGAAATACTAAATGCTGTGCAGAATATATTTAAGAGAGGTACTCATATTTATGGGAATAAAAAGAAAATTGCTGGCCAGAATGCATAGAAAGTTTGGAAATCAATAAAGAAAAAAGAGAAATATCCAACAGTCACATGTTTTTAAACTAAAAATATGATTCAACTGTGATCCTGACACATTAACAATTTTGAAGTGAGAAAATTTTAGTGATTCAGATTCAACAGAAAAAGGTTAGACATTAAAACAAGCTGAAGAATGATAGGCAATACTTTTTTAAATCAGGTGTTTGTGGTGCTGGTGATGTATTGGTGAGACTTTGCAGATATTGATTTAAGCATGCGGCTGACATTTTTTTATTTGGGGTCTCCCATAGATATTAACTAATTGTTTATTCCCTTTCAATAGTGGCTTTATGTGTTTTTATCTGTAGACTTTTCCCCCACTTGTTTGAGGGTTGTCTGTCTCAATCAAATGAGCGTCTGATTTTTGCCACACCCCCCCCCCTTCCCAATGGTGGCTTGAAAGTTTTGACAGAGGTAAGCCCCTCATTCCATAAAATATTTATATTTTGTGCACCATGTTAATTGCAGCATTATAGGTATTTACTATCTTATTTTGTGCTCAGATTTTAGTACCCAGTTTGGGATATATGTTTCCTGGCTCCTTTAAGACACATATATCTAAGATAAATGGGATGTTAACTATTCATGCTGCTTATTTATCTAGTGGTGTAAATTTCATCTTTTAAAGGTATATTGCCTTTTACTGATTTTTAGGGTACTTTTAGTTTGTTTTTCAGATATTTTGCTAGTTTTCATTGTATGCAGATTAAGTTTACAGTTTCTTTATTTCATTGCCCAATCCAGCTTGTGTGTCCCTCCAGCAGCCATGAGAAGCGTAATTTTGTCTGGGCTATACAGAGGATTGAATACCCAATTAAATGTTACTACACTTTAGTCATTATCATCTCGTATATCATTCTCAATTCATGAGATATGTATGAATTGTTTGGTAAGTGGCCCTCCATCAAACACTTGAAAGTGTTTGATTTACACACTTGATCAATACATTAATAAATATTGTAAATTTTAGCTTTTGTTGTTGCTCTATTATTGTATAGCACCCTAAAAATCCCATTATCTCTCCCTTATGTGGGGATGTTACCCCCTCTCCCCCCTTTTTTCTTTTCTTGTTATTTTTTAAATCAGGTTAAATATGGCATAACTTAAGAGATAAGGGGTTAGTGCATCAGTTAGAGTTCTACTGATATTCAAAGATCATTTATTTCTGAAAGAGGCTGAAAAGTTGTTCTAGCAATGTTACATATAGTTTACCAAGGTATTGTTCATAAGATTGTCTAGTGACTAGAATTCATACATAGATGAATTAGTACAGAGTTTCTCAACAAGGGTTTCTCCAGAGGTTACCAGGTTTCCTTGAGCAATGAGCAATTTCTGCCTCTCAGATAAGTTCCCACTAACACCATTGATATTTTAGCTATCTATCACAGTGACCGTCACACTAATGTATCATGAGTTAAAGATATAGTAATTTTTAGCAGGGGGTTCCCTAAGACTGGAAAGTTATTGAAACGGTCACTGTATTGACAAGGTTGAAAAAGGCTGAATTAGTAGTTTTCAGACATGCCAAACTTCCCATCATAAACATCCAACATACATATTTTTCTATTTAATAAAGTAGTCCTGCTGAAAAACAAACAGAATATTTTGACATTCCATGAAAGGCTTTGCTGTGTTCCTCTCTGACTTTTTTTACTAGGAACCTGACTTCTCATGAAATTTGGGCTGATCCTGTCTTACCTGTTTGTACCCTATACAAAAAGAGCCTAAGCAGCCAATCAGTGACTGTTTCCTACAGATCCCAACATCTTCATAACTGTCAAGAAAGTTTATGGGGGACATAATCTTGATTATAGGTGAGGGATGAGTATAAAGGGGACCTTAAGTTATCAGTCCTACATACACGTGAACATAAAACATATCCTTATCTCACTTTTAAATGTAGCTGAAAATGCGTTCCCATAAATACCTGATAACTAAAGTGTTCTGTACATCATGCTTATAAATAAGCTCACAGCCAGCACTGTACAATGTAATGTAGGTAAAGAATATTCACTGCCATCAGACAGCCACGACCTTTAACCTTAAAAGACCTATTCTCAGTCTTTAAAAATGTCACTCTTAGAACCAATTAAACTGGGATGCAAGCTTTAAATTGTAAGGTTACATCACAAAGGCTAACTAAAATGTCAGGATTCACTGATCATTTTGCACAATGCTGGGTTTTAAAGTTAAAAATATTCCAACACGAAAAGCTCCGATGTCACCTGTAAAGACATAAAAGCTATCCATTAGTACAAGTAGCTAGGGAGCCTTCCCCAACATTATAATCTCCATACAGTAAAATCTCAATCATGCTCAGACAAATTCACTAAAGTGTGGTTTTCAATCTGCTAACTATGCATTCCATAATAGCTGGTAATTATTAAAAACTGACAAGGAAGCTATGCCACCTGTGTTTATGTGAAGCCAGGTAATGAAAAAACAACAACACTGTCATCACCTCTCAATTCCTGATTGCATTATCAAAACTGTAGCAGAGTTTGGCATCTGGGTGTGACCTTGTTAACTGCTAGGGTAATTAAGTTTATTCTGTTGGGAAAAAGGATGATAAATTATTAGCAAGAAGATTTTGTTCACATTTTATTAAATTGGCCTGTCAAAGGGTCGGCCAAATTACCAAGGGCCTCGTTTATTGGAGACCAGCCATATTGCCACATCTGTTACAATTATTTATAATTTCAGCAGTTGAAAACCAACTGAGTTAGGCATCCGCCATGTAAAGTAATTTACAAATTATCTGATGAGGGAGTGTTTTAGCTTTTCCCTCATTTCTAGCCAGCAGAAAGCCGCGCTGTAATTACAGAACACGATTAGGTTCTTTGGGGAACTTAACTTGCACTCGTAGCCATAGTAAGATGCAGCAAGAACATATGGAGGAGCTTGTGCTTCAACTCCCTGAAGCTCGTGACCCGCCTGCCGCTGAGCCCTTGAGTTGAATTTGAATGAGAGTGCCATGGCTAATGTTCTACACATGCACCATTTATGCCACAAAACAAATCGGATCACTGTTAATTATGAAGCAGCTATAATCAGGCCTTCACATCTGTGTAATGTGAGACGCAGTAGGCTGTATTCCAGTAATGTATGACTACCTTTGGGTCACAAATTGTGAGCCATATTGCCTCGGTTGTAGTTTACTGAAATCAAAGCAACTCCTCTGATACAAGTCCAAAACAAGGATATTTTTTTCCAGCTGTTTCTACCTCCTTTTTTTTTTATTTTGTCTTTCGGAACAAGAGCTTTTCTTCATCAGCTATTGACCAGGGTAGTTAAAGCATATGGCGCCAGTTCATTAATGAACACTAACACCAAGCGCTCTAATTTAATGAATCCGCTTGAGCCATAAAAATCAGATTATGTTTATGCCTGTCATCTTTTTTCCCCCTCTGCGATGTTGTAAATTGAGAGCACTGAACTTAAATGTACTTGCCTGGGCTTTTGCAAAAATCTGTAACATCTTCTAAATAATATATTAGAATTATTATTTCTTTTGTGTGTGTGCATGTGTGTGTGCAAACAGCAGGCAGGTGAAAAACGTATAGAAAGCAGCTGCCCTACACCTTTTTATTGGAGTTATTATGGCATTAATGGAAGCTAAGGCTACCATTTATCTTTTAGAAAACACAACCTGGCAACCACCTTTTCAAAAACACTTTATTCAATGAAAAATCTTCCTTATAGAAAATCAGCTAAATATGCTGCACCCAGATGGCAAAGCAGCTACAGTTTAATTAATCCACCTTAAGTCATTGAGTGTTCAGTATGGGTAATAACATTTTGAATAATTGCAGATAAAAATGTTTTGAATTTCATTACAGAAACAAAGCAGAAGCACTACAAAGAACATGGCAGAAACTTCCAGATAACCACCTTGTGTGTTAGCCTGCAATGCCCATCCATGTTTCGCTGCTGCTATTGAAAAACAACTGAAGTGAATGGACTGTCCATTATTTCTCAAGCAGCCTTGCATAGGCAGCAACATAAAATGGAAACTTTAAAATGGATAAAAAAAATGAATAATAAAATGAGCTATGAACAATCAAAGCATTCAATCTCAATAATGGAAAAAACACAAGTCCTGTATCTTACATACACTGATATTGTCACATGTGCCAGTTGTAGTTGTGCTTTACTTTATCTTCTTGATACAGCTTCACCTTTGGGAACATGTTACATATTTCACCTGTTTTTAGGGTGGAACATATAACATGTTCCTGCTTCTGCAGTCGCTTGGGGATCTGAGCATGTGGTGTGACAGCAGTACGGGGAGAAGTTCCCTGTACCAGCTGTCACTTTTTGAAAAGAGCGTGGCGGAGCTCTGCCCACGGGGCCGCGTTGTTCATTCATAGACTTCTGTGAATGAGTCAGCTACAAGTACCAACATCCTTTGTGGCTTCTAGCTCTCAATTAACTATCATGGTGCTGTTGAGATCTCTAGTAGTTCATTGATTATTCCTGTCAGAGTGTAAACTGACTGCCTGTATGATGTATGGGCAGACAGCTTACACCGACAGTCTTCAGGAGTCCTGCATGGAACCAGCAATCTGCTGCTCACTGGTGCAATGCTTTCCAGACTCCTAAAAAAAGTAATATATGCACATTTTTTACCTGCAAAAAAAATGTGCATTTAATATTTTATTTTACATAGTTACATAGTTAGTTTAAAAGGTAAACTTCTTCTTTAAGCTTACCCTAAATACCTTTGCATACTAAAGCTTATATATTGTGTTTGTAAACCTATGTGAAGGCAAAAATCATTAGTCAGTTCATTAACAAGCACCCTCATTTTAAACCTGCAAAAATTTGATAATATGTTTCCACTGCACTGCTAATTAGCAGTCCCAGGTCTCTGACTTTTTGCTACTTGTCACCATCCTAAAAAAAAAAAAAACTGGGGAACAGCTACAGGCACAAATACTTGATTTTCTTTATAGCTTTCAGTAATTGTTACTTTGTATGGGTACCACTGGAAAGTACAGGCTAAGTGTAGAAGTAGACAGAACATCAATATAACACTACACATGAAGCTATGACACATAGTTGGTTGGCCTTTTGGAACTTCCTGAGCAACCACTGCTGGATTTTGGGTTAGAAATTAGAAGGTGTTCTTCCTCACCATCTTGGTAAATTGGTAAAAAAAAAAAATAAATAAAAAGAAGAGGACACACTTCATGTTGTTTATGCTTGTGTTACACTATGGCTGCGATATGTGACCTAGGACCTAATTGCTATCCTGTTTTATATGTACGGTGTTTTTCAATTAACAATAATAAATGTTGTCATTTTCCTTTAGTCTGATTTTTGTTGTGTGCCGTAAAATCCTGTTTTTTGCTATTTGTATTTATTCTATTTTTGGTTGCTATAACCAGACTGGGCTATCTATAACCAATATTTTCAACTTTCTTATGAAACATATCAAATAAAAAGCTCAAACAATCTAATTCCTTCTTAAGTTTAGGCCAAAATGTATTCTGCTACATGTCTTTGGAAAAAAAAAATCTCAATAAGTGTATATTAGTTGGTTTGCTTGCAAGATATAGCGTCTACAAACTATAGTATATAGACTGGAATTTATGCAACTATGATGCTACACTGCTAATGGCAGTGATTGGCCATTTATAGAGGCTCCGTGATAGTGTGGAAGGCAGTCTGGAGGTACACTGACATCACTAGTGACCCTAACACAGTGATCAAATACTGTACAATGTCACTGTACTAATGACACTGGCTGGGAAGGGGTTAATATCAAGGGGAAATCAAGGGGTTAACTGTGTGTCTAACAAGTGTAATGTGTACTGCTTTTACAAAGCAATCTGGCTGCTTTTTTTCTCCCTGCTTTTCAGGGATAAAAAACAGCCAGATCGCAGTTCTGTGTACAGAATCCAATATGTTTGTAAACAAAGGACTCTGTGCTGTGATTGGACACAGTCGATCAGCAGGTCTCAGCCTTGGCTGAAACCTGCTGACAAATCACACTGTGTCCAATCACAGCACAGTTGAGCAGGGGGCGTGCATGGGTACCCCACACCCGAAATAAAGTATTTTTACGTTAGCCGAGCCAGCACCTGCCGCTCGTTTGTAGTACATTTACTGTGAGTGGGCTGCAAGTTGTTAAACTGACAATGAAACTAGGATTTTGGTACAAAGCCATGCAAAGTTATTTGCAAATGAAATGGGCCTCAGGCACACCAGCCCCTGGGCCTGGGGCCATATGATGTAAAATTCTGGTATATTAGCCCACATGGGAGCCACAGCAGCTGTGTACAGCTATGCACAGAAATCAATTACAGAATGTGGCTTTATGCGGATAAACGCCAATACAGGCCACAATATAAACATGACACCCCTTACATCATTTTTTTAATAGGTTTTTTGACTGTGGTTCTACATTAAAGATTTTATTCAAGAACCATGGTTTTATTCTCATAGGACCTTTAGTTTGCAATGTAATACTTGGGTTTTGATCAGGGCTCAACACATAAAAAATCTAAAATGTCCATGTTTCTGATGTGCAAAATCAGCCATCCAATTCATAGGCAATTGAGTTAAACAACCTGGGCTGGTGTACCTTATTATGTACCCATTTAAAAAACCCTAATGGACAAAGTCCCTTAGCTTCAAAAACTATTATTTTTCCAGAACTATGTAAGTTATAACCACCGGACCATGCAACAGCTCAAACATTTGCGTGTTCTCAATTTTCCAAGTACCTTTACAAACATAGTATCTAATGGAGGCATCTAATGTAGATGATAGTCTGCAAAATAAGAATTTGTATGCAACAAATATGACCTAAGCTTCCTTATTGGAATCTGTATAAATATGTGTTATTATATATTATTCTTTTACCGTAGTAAAAGATTGTTGTCATGCACCATTTCTTCAATGGAAAACAAAATACACTTGTTTGTACACTATGCCCTTTTTAATTGAATTTGTATACAGTATTACAAGGTATATTTAGCAGTTAAAATGGTAGAGTACTGCAATCTACCTTTAAAATAACACAATTTAATGCCTTCTGGCATATCATTCATATCTAGTGTCAAAAAAGCCTTGCATCTCAAAGATCTTAAAGTAAAAAAAGGGATTACGATACTACTATGCATGTACTATAGGAACATATTTCTTGAGTTTTGGCTCCCTGTGCATCCTACTAATCAACTCTTTGAACATTTCAGTAGCAATTTTTCACCTAAGCAATCCCCGCTAAGAACTACAGAGGAGAATTTAAAAGAATGTTTTAACAGTTGCAACAGAATTATATATCAGTAGAAAATGTGCACCTGTCAGATCTTCCATTACAAATAAAAATATTCATTTCAAGTTAATTACGGCGCTTCCGTGGATGCCTGGGCTACTAAACCTGGCTTTGATGTCAGCAGGTACATGTACAAAGTTAAAATACAAGACAGCTAGACACTAGCTGCATTTGTTCAGTAAACACAATTAAATATTTATTAATCACACTGGTAAAAGTTATATTCAAAAGAGAATACATTTCAAAATTAAAGTTTTATGGCGTACTGATGTAAAACCTTTTTTTTAATCTGTAAAGGAAGACCATAATAGTCAAACAGGCATAGGCCTGCAACCAACCCCCGGTCAAATATCATGCAGCAGCTGCTAGTGGAAATTCAGTGTACCCCTTCTTGTTACCCCAAAAAGGTATGACCAAAGCTTTTCTTATTCCATTCCATTTTAGCCCTGGTTCACACATATGTGTTCCTAAATCACAGAATTTTCTATTGTAATTTAGGCATGCGGTTTTGTGAGATTACCATTGCGGTTTCAATGCGATTTTATTCCAGGTGCGATTCAGGAGTGTCTCTCTACTATGCTAAAAGGCTTTTCATTCTCTCCTATGCAAAAAAGCATATGAATTGCATTGCTATCTGCACATTTACCTTCGAATCTCACTACACTCAATGGCTTGCAATTTTGAACACATACCTGCCCTGTCATGTGGATTTGTGCCCTACAAAACGCATCCTGAATCGCATGTGAACCAGGGCTAATGCTTCAGAACAGTAAGCTTTAATATTGATTATTCATCTTCCCAGCACTAGCAGGACTTCTTCTGCAAGTAGGTATTTAGGTAGACATTTGAAACAAGGTATGAATGATGGATAACTTGATTTGTGGTTATCGGAATAGAAGGTTTGTTACCACAGTAGATTTCTATAAACTTTTCTCTTATCTTATTTTAGGAATTACAAAGAATATAAGAAAAAAAGCAAAACCTTTTCATGTCTGCATCCTGAGCCATATACTGTATGTTCTTCAAGCTACATATGAATGTAACAAAAACTGTTTGAATGAGTTTCAGGAAAGAAGCTCACCCCAATTCCATTTCTTAGTAGTGCAGAGATGTTTAATTCCTATCGCCCGATGCCCAGGACATGTAGTTCTGGGCGCCAGGCAAGAGGTTTCTTTTCCACATTTAGCCCTGCTGCGGGCAAGCAGTAGGGTCTCGAGCAGGCAGATGACCCCACTCCCGCCGCTGTCTGCGGATTGGTATAGAAGTGAAGGTCGGGACTGCTACACAAGGATTAGACCGCTGTGTCTGACAAACATTAGTCCTGTTCTTTCTCTGGCCCTCAGCTAAGCAGATGGAGCCCAGAACCACAGTCCCTTGATGGGATAGCCCATCCCATCTAGGGACTGTGACTCTGGGCTCCATCTGCTCAGCTGGGGGCCGGAGGAAGAACATGACTAATGTTTGTCAGACACAGCAGTCTAATCCTTGTGCAACAGTACCGACCTTCACTTCTATACCACTCCGCTGGGGTATGGAATTGCCGGGAACTGCAGCACAAGGATTACTCCGCCGGGACGATTTTATGATTTTTCAGGTGCCAGCTGAGTAATCCTTGTGCTGCGGTACCCGGCAATTACATACCCCGGTGAGTGGTATAGCAGTGAACGGACGGTCGGGACTCTAAATTGTCTGAATTGCTCCATAAGGGTTAGTGGAAGTCAGGAACCACTGTATAAATCTTGAACGGTGCACATAATTACAAGAGGTAAGCACTTGAGCCCAGGGGCTAAATAGTCCTGTTCCTTCCCCTGGCACCCAGCTGAGCAGAAGTTATTTTGTAATTGCAGCAAACAAGAGGGTACTCAGCAGTAGTTATGTTCCTGTACCCAGTTCCCTGCTGATTGCACAGAAAATACTGGAATAGCTGAACAGCCTTAGGGCACATTTACACATGGTGCCCTCTGAAGAGCAATCCACATTCATATTGCTCTAAACAGGGCACTTGACAGGCAGTGAGGAGGTGTTATGTCACCTCCTCACCACCTGTTTAATCCCCACACCAGCACCCCCAATTGCATGCATTGCACATAAATGCGGGAAGCCCCCATTCATTTGAACGGGCTGCTTTAATGTCCTACTCGCGCCGGCCGCTGCCCTACTGGCACCCTCTCCTTGGAGCATCCAAAAGGTGTCCCAGCTCTTTTACAGCCCTAAAGTATATACAAAAAAAAATTGCCCTGTGCCACTAAAGTGTTTGAGTTTGGCTTGAAGAAAAGGTGACAACCCTAGTCCTGTCCCACTGGGACACCCGACTTACCAGCTGGCACTTCTGCTGGCTGATCATAGAGGCAGGCAAAGACCAGAACCACTCTGTCCACCTTGAATATTGGAAACAGGCAGGGATGGGCATACATCACTTCCGGTTTCCCTGGATGTAAACGGTGGCATTTTTTAAAAATGGAAAGCATTTGATCACACCAATTTTGTTGTGATCAAATGCTTTAAGGGCAGAGACGGATCTGGGGTCTTACTGACCCCAGATCTCTCCATAAAGAGTACCTGTCACTGCCTATTTCTGTCACAAGGGAATGTTTTCATGTCATGTGACAGCAATAAAAGTCATGTCATGTGACAGCAATAAAAGTGAAAAAAAAAAATGAAAGCGACAGTATAAAAATAAATATTTTTTTTAAAATATGCTAAGTACCTCCATTCTAACACACAAAGGCAAACACACAAGTTCGTACTGCACGCATGCAAACAGCGATCATCCCATACATGTATCACCATAAACGTCAGATTGTTTGTTGCCGTTGCACGGGCTTGTGCCATTTTAAAGCGTAACATGTTTGGTATCTATTTACTTGGCGGAACATCATCTTCTATATTTTACCAAAAAATTGGGTTGTGTATTGTGTTTTTTTGCATTAAAATTAAAAAAAAGTGTATTTAAAAAAATTGCTTTGAAAAACCACTGTGCAAATACCTAGTGATATAAAAATTGCAACACCCACCAATTTATTCTCTAGGGCCTTTTTTTTCTTTTTTATCAGGAAAAGTAGATTGACATGAGGGACAAGTAGTACGGGGTCCCAATTTAATCCCTTGGACAAGTAGTGTTTTAAAAAATGTCCACACCCCTGCAGTTGTTTACCTGGTGTAAAAGGTTATCAGGGAAAACTGAAAAATAAAGTCTACTTTTCACTTAGAAGCACAGCACTTCCACTATGGAAACAAAATGCAGCATTCCTAGAATGAAACACTACAAACTCTTGCTCCTTATAGTCAAGAAAAAGACATTCTGTTTAATTCCAAAATTATTATAATCTGCCATTCTTAACATAGACTCATCAAGTTTCCCAGCCATGTAAAATGTTTAAAGGAAATAGGAAAAAAAAAGATTAGGTACAATAAATCACCAGATTGCGCTGAGTTCTGGACAGTAATAAAAGTAACTAGGGAAGCACTGTATGTATATGTGAACTGGAATTTCACTGACCATAAAAGCATAAACTACTACATGGTCCAAATTATTTCATGATACGTGATTTGACTACATTAAAAAACTGCTAAACCTGTTAATAACATCTTGTAGCTCAGAGCAACTGAAGATTGTGTGGTAATCCTCGCTGACATTCTTTGTAGAGCTCCTGGGTTCTGTGATTTGCAGAAGCATCGTTCCAGTACAGCTGTATTTGTATATTATGAAGTCAGTTTCACTCTTTTTCCTCTTTTTAATCCCAAGTCACCAGTTTACACAGGCACTGCCATTGTAAAAGCTTTCCAAACTGCAGCTCCTTGGCAATGCCAGGAAGAAAATACACACAGCTAATACTTGTCAGAAATCCCACGCTAAATACACAGGTCCCCATTCACATGACAAGGTAAATCCTATTTTAACAGGTGGATGCACTAAATGATAGCGCCAGACTCCACAGAGGGAACTGCTAAAAAATACTGAGGCAGTGTTTGGTTACTTTTTAAACATGAACTATAAAGGAAATATATATTTTAAATCATTTGGATGAAATTAAAACAAAAACCATAGTTCAATTCACTGGCATTATGCACAGATTACCAAACTGGTCTGAAAATAGTAGCAAAACGGAATGGCAAAAATGGCATATGCACCAGGGCCAGATCTAGGCTGTCTGATTTGGGGGTGCAGTGAAAAACCTCAGGGGGGCAGAAGATGTGAGGTCAACAGGGCAGTGTGTAAGAGTCAGAATAACAGTGTACAGGTGGTCAGCAGGGAAGAGGATAGGATCAGCAGTTTGTAGGGCAGTGTAGAGAGGCCATTAGTTTGAAGTGCAGTGTACACTGGGTTATCTAGGGGATGGAACAGGAGCTAGCATGGCAGAGGACAGGAGTCAACAGGACAGAGGACAGGGGGTCAGCATGCTGGAAGACAGTGTTCAGCAGAGTTGAGAACAGGGTCACTGCTAGCAGGGCACTTAAAGTGGAGTTCCAGACATTTTTGTGTTTATTAAAAGTCAGCAGCTACAAAAACTGTAGCTGCTGACATTTAATAAACACACACTTACTGTGTCGGGCGCGGCGTCAGACCCCTGACCTTCTCACCAAACTGGTGACCGAAGGACTAGCCAATCCAACACCGCGATGTCATGTGCGGAACAATGCCACGCCCAGCTGCACCCTGCACAACGATTTTCCAGCTAATTGGACCACAATCTATGTACAGGCAGCCTGGGAGCGATTGTTACTGGGTCAGGTTAATTATGCAATTAACCCTTCACACTGCCACCACCTCCTTTTAATACAGAGAAATAGGAAACTCAGCAATACACTAGGATGATTGGTTAACCGTCAGTATCCCGCTATCTCTACAGATTGGTTATACAGAGGGTTAAATACTCATAGTAGCTCTCTTCAGCGGCAGGGATTCGTAAGTTACGTTCAAGAGCTATAGAAACAGTTCAACACTTTTAGAAAGTAAGATTTATTATTAAAAGGTCAAAAGGGTGCAGTAGAAATATTTACAGAAAGAAGATATAACCAATATATACCGTATTTTCCGGCGTATAAGACGACTGGGCGTATAAGACGACCCCCTACTTTTCCTGTTAAAATATAGGGTTTGAGCTATACTCGCCGTATAAGACTACACCTCTTCCAACGCACACCAAATAAAAATGAAAAAACATCAGATTTGATTTCAATATGGTATGGTATTTCAGTATGGTATTCCAATGATGGGGTGCTATTCCTCCCACTGACACCAATCATGGGGCATGATTCCTCCCACTGACACCAATGATGGGGCATGATTCCTCCCACTGATACCAATGATGAGGCACTACTCCTCCCACTGACACTAATGGTGCCCCATCAGTAGTGTCAGTGTGTGAGGAATAGTGTCCCATCATTAGTGTCAGTGGGAGGAATAGTGCCCCATCATTGGTGTCAGTGGATGAAATAGTGCCCCATCATTAGTGTCAGTGGGAGGAATAGTGCCTCATCATTTGTATCAGTGGGAGGAATCATGCCCCATCATTGGTGTCAGTGGGAGGAATAGCACCCCATCATTGGTATCAGTGGGAGGAATAGTGCCCCATCATTAGTCAGTGGGAGGAATAGTGCCCCATCATTAGTCAGGGGAAGGAATATTGCCCCATCGTTGGTGTCAGTGGGGAGGAGGAATAGTGCCCCATCATTGGTGTCAGTGGGGAGAATAGTGCCCCATCATTGGTATCAGTGGGGAGAAAAGTGCCCCATCATTGGTGTCAGTGGGGGAGGAATAGTGCCCCATCATTAGTCAGTGGGAGGAATAGTGCCCCATCATTAGTCAGGGGAAGGAATAGTGCCCCATCATTGGTGTCAGTGGGGAGAATAGTGCCCCATCATTGGTATCAGTGGGAGGAATAGTGCCCCATCATTGGTGTCAGTGGGAGGAATAGTGCCCCATCGTTGGTGTCAGTGGGGAGGAGGAATAGTGCCCCATGGTTGGTGTCAGTGGGGGAGGAATAGTGCCCCATCATTGGTGTCAGTGGGGAGAATAGTGCCCCATCATTGGTATCAGTGGGGAGAAAAGTGCCCCATCATTGGTGTCAGTGGGGGAGGAATAGTGCCCCATCATTGGTGTCAGTGGGGGAGGAATAGTGCCCCATCATTGGTGTCAGTGGGGAGAAAAGTGCCCCATCATTGGTGTCAGTGGGGGAGGAATAGTGCCCCATCATTGGTGTCAGTGGGGGAGGAATAGTGCCCCATCATTGGTGTCAGTGGGGAGAATAGTGCCCCATCATTGGTATCAGTGGGAGGAATAGTGCCCCATCATTGGTGTCAGTGGGAGGAATAGTGCCCCATCATTGGTGTCAGTGGGAGGAATAGCGCCCCATCATTGGTGTCAGTGGGAGGAATAGTGTCCCATCATTGGTGTCAGTGGGAGGAATAGTGTCCCATCATTGGTGTCAGTGGTAGGAATAGTGTCCCATCATTGGTGTCAGTGGTAGGAATAGTGCCCCATCATTGGTGTCAGTGGGGAGGAGGAATAGTGCCCCATCATTGGTGTCAGTGGGGAGGAGGAATAGTGCCCCATCATTGGTGTCAGTGTGGAGGAGGAATAGTGCCCCATCATTGGTGTCAGTGTGGAGGAGGAATAGTGCCCCATCGTTAGTGTCAGTGGGGGAGAGGAGTGGCTGCTCCTTCTTTCAGTTCGGCAGCTTGATTTTCGCGGGGCTGTTCGGCTCCGCCTCCTCGCCGGTGATTGGTCGCCTGTGTGCGCTGGCGCCCAATCACCGGTGAGGAGGCGGAGCCGAGCGGCCGCGCCACCATCGAGCGGCCGAACTGAAAGAAGGAGCAGCCGTGCTTCCTGGACCGGATCATCGTGGGACCGGGACCGGAGCCAGGTAAGGTACAGCAGCCCCTCTGCCCACCCCTGTACTTAGTGTCCGTTGGAGGACACCGCCCCTGGAAAAAGTGCCGCCCTGACACACCGGCTCGCCGTATACCGGCGTATAAGACGACCCCCGACTTTTCAGAAGATTTTCAGGGGTTGAAAAGTCGTCTTATACGCCGGCAAATACGGTATATAGATATTATATATATATTGTGGGAACTCGCTTCTAAATGGTAGAGCTTCTTCAAAGCACACAGCAACTCGCTTCTTTTTAAGGGTCTTTTTTCCCAATTTTATTTAAAGGAAAAAGTTCAATAACCCAAAATGCTTCCCACACAGGGGTATCCACCATCAAACCAATTCAGCCTTCTGGCTCTTTCAGCTACACAGCTTTATATCTGTCTCCTACAGACTCCTTCCACAAGGTTGTTTTTGCACACAGCAAACCTTTAGCACACAGCTATTCTGGCTCCCACCTCTACTAGGTGAAGCCCACCTGACTCCACAGCAGAGACCTCCTGTCTGCCGGGGTGGAGCCCTCCTGACTCCTGTCTGCCGGGGTGAAGCCCAGAATCATGGCCTGGCCTCCACAAAAAGGTCTGCACACACCTGTGCAATCAGCACGCTGGATGCTCTCAAAACATGGGCACAGGATTGGAGATTTCATCCCTCCCAAATCTCTTAGAAATCTCCAGGCTACAGGTCCCAAAACAGGCTTTACAAACCAAAGAGGAAACTTATAAACCAGTTTCCTCTGCATTATGAGAACTGCCTGGAGCCCCTCAACCTGTATGGTTGAGAATCCTGGGTCACCACCGTGATATCCACCGTGGCAGGATACCGTACTGCCACTATATATATATATATATATATATATATATATATACAGTATATATATATAAATATATATATATATTGTGACAGGATGAACGGCGAGGTGATAGAGGGACGCTATGTGTCACCTCGCATATGCTCATACCTGACCGTTTAGGTGGAGTCCACTCCGGGTTTTCGGGGCCACAGTTAAGCAGGTGGGTCCGGACCAGAGTTTGGGCTCCACTGATGACCACCAACAGGTGGTATAAATAAGGCAGGGCTGGAGCAAGAAGTTGCTCGTGGCCTGGGACTCAGAGAGGTGTTCTGAGAGAGCTGTGTGTACTATACCTACAAGAAAAGGTTTGCTTTTGTTTTATTTCGGTGACAAGGAGAAGCCCTTCACCTCTGAGAGAGGAAATGCCTTTTGTTTAGTTAGTGCCTGGATGGCAAGGGTTTATTTTCATGTTTTGTTTATTTTCTGCAAACCTTTTAAATAAATCTGACAACCAGTCAGATTTTGATGAAAGCCTGCTGTGCGGTCTACCTTTGTCCCAGGGACGGAGATCCCCCACCTGAGCTAACCCCACATATGGTGGAGGATGCGGGCACTTCCTGAGCATGTGGGAAGATGGAGGAAATAATAAGAGCCTTGCTGCAGGCCAATGCAGCACAACGGGAGACAAATCGCCAGTTTGCGGAGGCCCAAGAAGCAGACCGAGAGCTCCTTAAGCAGGTGGCCCAACACCTATTAGAATTAAAGAAGGAATCTGCAGGTCCACTGCCAGTGGAGCAGAAAATGTCAGCTATGTTTTGCAGAAGATGACACCTGCGGATGATGTGGAGGCCTACCTCACAACTTTTGAAAGGGTTGCTGTTCGGGAAGGATGGAAAAAGGAGCAATGGGCAGGACTGCTTGCACCATTTTTGACAGGTGAATCCCAAAAAGCCTATTATGACCTGGAACCAGGGGATGCCCAGGACTATGAGAAACTGAAGGCTGAGGTCCTTGCACGCCTGGGTGTCACCATTGCAGTCCGGGCTCAGCGGGTGCATCAGTGGCATTTCAGGGCTGACAAACCACCCAGATCTCAGATGTTCGATTTGATACATCTCTCCAAAAAGTGGCTCCAGCCAGAGGTTGTCAGGCCCTCAGATTGTGGAGCGTGTGGTCATGGACCAATATTTGCGTGCACTCCCTGCCACTTTGAGGAAGTGGGTCGGCCGTGGAGACCCTAAATCTGCAAACGAGCTGGTGGACCTGGTGGAGAGATATGCAGCCGCTGAGGACTTTTTTCATTCACCTGGGCCGTACCCCAAGGTCACTAGGGGTGGAAAACTATCCGGAGGATCCGGTAAGACTGTTCCATGGGCCAAAGGCTCAGAAAAAAATGATAAGACTATTGTGTCAGATAATGAGACTGTAGGCTTAGGACCTAGAGACTGGCCAAATAGGTCAGGAAGGTCCCCAAAGCCATTTAGAGGTCTAAGCACTGAACATATAATCTGTTATCGTTGTCATGCGTTAGGTCATATTGCTGCAAACTGTCCTTTAAATGATGAACCTATGCAATGTGAAAATGCTTATTTAGGAAAACGCATGTCTCTTTTTGCACAGGTGGTATGTACTACAGCATGTCAGAAACGCATGGAAAAACAAATGTGTGTGATTGCCATTGATGAAAAGTCAGTAACTGCTCTGCTAGACTCGGGTAGTGTTGTGACCTTAGTAAAAAGTGATTTGGTAAACCCTGCAAGCTTACACCCTAGCACGATTGGGGTTATTTGTATTCATGGTGATACACGTAATTACCAGACTGCTCTGGTGGAGATTGGTACTCCCTGGGGCCCTGTGACCCATTCTGTGGGGGTGGTGCCCTCTCTGCTTCATGAAGCCATAGTGGGGAAAGATTTTCCCCATTTCTGGAAGTTATGGGATAAGGAGGGGAGTCAGGAAGACCGAGCTCCCCCTGCTGGGGAAACGCCGGAAACTCCTGAACTCACTCCTGACCCCTTTGACTGCCGAGTGGAAGTGGAAACTGTGGGTGTCCGAGGAAGGCGTAGATCTTTTCCCTTTCTCTGTAATGGCTGGGGAGCAGGAGGAGTTGGATCCAACCCCAGACATTGAGGATATAGAACAAGAGATGATCGCTGGCTCTAGTGAGAGTGGACAGAATGTGGTGCCATTGTGGAGAAGGAATGTTTGGCCATCAAATGGGCCTTGGAGGCCCTGAAATATTACCTGTTAGGAAGACCGTTCAAGTTGGTTACTGATCATGCCCCGCTCAAATGGATGTGTGATAATAAGGAGAAAAACAGTCGAGTGACAAGGTGGTTTCTCGCGCTACAAGTGTTCAAATTCACAGTGGAACACAGAGCGGGGAAACTGCAAAGTAATGTAGATGCCCTCTCCCGGGTCCATTGTCTGGTTGGGACAGTTGCTCAGCCGCAGGGGCTTGAGCAGAGGGGGGGGGATATGTGACAGGATGAACGGCGAGGTGATAGAGGGACGCTATGTGTCACCTCGCATATGCTCATACCTGACCGTTTAGGTGGAGTCCACTCCGGGTTTTCGGGGCCACAGTTAAGCAGGTGGGTCCGGACCAGAGTTTGGGCTCCACTGATGACCACCAACAGGTGGTATAAATAAGGCAGGGCTGGAGCAAGGAGTTGCTCGTGGCCTGGGACTCAGAGAGGTGTTCTGAGAGAGCTGTGTGTACTATACCTACAAGAAAAGGTTTGCTTTTGTTTTATTTCGGTGACAGGGAGAAGCCCTTCACCTCTGAGAGAGGAAATGCCTTTTGTTTAGTTAGTGCCTGGATGGCAAGGGTTTATTTTCATGTTTTGTTTATTTTCTGCAAACCTTTTAAATAAATCTGACAACCAGTCAGATTTTGATGAAAGCCTGCTGTGCGGTCTACCTTTGTCCCAGGGAAGGAGATCCCCCACCTGAGCTAACCCCACAATATATATATATATATATATATATATATATATAAATAAACAGAGCATAACAGCACAGCAAACAGATAACAGAGAGGCGTTTAAAGGGTTAAAGTACTTGCCAGTCAGCCTTGGTTTTAAGCAGCTTCAAGTCTCATGACCAAAAGGATGCTTTGATCTCCCACTGTTAGTTTTGATATTAAGGCAGGGAGATCTTCTTTTCTCTTTCTCTGCGAGATGTTTCACGCAGAAAGTCCTCACTTCTCTGACTACACCCAAAACATAACAGCTTCTTTTTCTACACAAAATAAACTGGTATCTTCCTACCACGGACAAGTCAATACCTTATTTGGCAAGAGGATTGTTTAAAGGCTAGCAAGGTACGCTAAATGCATTCCTGAGGGAAGGGGCGGAATGAGGGGATACAGAAGACTTCTTAATACAGTGAGAGCCTGTGCCTGGCTCTTGTATGCACGATACTACACCTCCCCCCCCCTCAGGTGATGGCATATGAGTTTAAGAGCAATACCAAAATGTAGAAGTTTGGGGTAAAATGGAGAACCGCACCTCTCCCTGTGGGTATGATTGTGACACCTACCTGTCCCAGAGTCCAGCGATGTTCTCACCTAAGCAGGCCCTTCTCCTCTTCTTTCCTCCACGGCTCCAGCATCTCAACTGTGAGCACCAGGCTGTGACAGCTTGCAGCTTCACAGCTTGGTGCCCACTGCGTATGCGCGAGTCGCACTGCACCACCTGATTGGCTCGGCAGTATTCTGGGACCTGTGAACGTTCCCAGGAGACTGCAGAAGAAAGGAGGGGGCTGGACTTCCAGCTCACTTCTCCACGGCGAACTGAGCCGGAAATGGAAGCGGGTACCTGTCAAAAACAGTATCCGCTCCCCCCAAAAAGTGCCAAATATGGCAGTGGGGGTGGGGGGAGGAGGCAAATAAGCGAAGCTTCCGCTTTTGAGTGGAACTCCGCTTTAAGAGATCTCCTCCTCCCCATACAGCACATAGTTGAGATTGGTATCACTCCAATAGTGTGTAGCTGGCTACTGCAGCTGCCAAGCCAATCAGGAAATTTCACAGGTCAGAACGTCAACATAGCAGCCAGTTACACATTGTGCAGATCGATGCTGTATCTGTTAGGGAATCTGATCTCAGCCATGTGTTATGTGTGTTTTGTGGGGAGGAGTAGATCTGTTCAGCGCCTTGTGTGCAGTGCAGGCAGTGCCGGAATAAGGTCATCTAGCATTCGAGGTGAAAAACTGCGCCCCCACCTTCCACCCTCCTCCCCCCAAAAAACTAGCACTAATCAACACGCTCACGCCCTAAGCAGACATTCCCTCTGCAAACCCAAATTCTACCCAACCAAAAATGCAAAAATTCCCCATCCTCACAGTCCAAATCCTCCTCCTAGCACAAGTCTTTGTCCCCCAATCCCACCTTCCAGCTCAAATCCCTCCTAATTCCCCACAAATATTCAATGCCCCCCAAAAATCAAACTCTCCCTCCAAATTCCCCCGCCTAGTACATATTCTCTCCCAATCTCCCCCAGTACAAATCCCCCTAAAACTCTACTCCTAGTGTAATTCCTCTTCCCAAATCTCCCCTTCTAGTACAAATACTCCCCTCTAAACCCCTTCCCAGTACAAATCCTCCCCAAATCGCCCCTCCTAGTACAAATTCCCCTCCACCTCCCCTCCAGTACAACCCCCCCCAAATCCACACCCTTCCCTGCACAAATCCCCAACCCCAACCAAATATCCCTCCTAGTACAAATCCCCCCCCCCCACCACAATTTCCCTCCTCCTAGCACTAATCCTCCCAACCCCCAATTCCCCCCTCCTAACACAAATCCTCCCCAATCCTAACACATTCCTCCCAATTACCCTTCCCAGCACAAACAGCCCCTCCCCCCACCCCTCCTCCAAAAGCTCCCCCTCCCCCAATCTTGCATGTGGGAACTACAGGAGTAGTGAGGAGGTGCAGGTTCTCTGTGATCTCCCTCCTCCTGTCAAAACAGCGATCCTCCATACAGCAGGTTACACAGGATCGCTCTTAGATCTGACAGTGCACAGCTTGATTACCCGCCCCCATCCACATTTCCAGGAGTTGACAGTCTTTGGAGGAGATGGGGGTGGGTAATCAAGCTATGCACTGTCAGATCTAAGAGCGATCCTGTGTAACCTGCTGTATGAAGGATCGCTGTTATGACAGGAGGAGGGAGATCACAGAGAAGCCTGTACCTCCTCCCCACTCTCTCATCTCTGCTGCTGTCACTTCTCCTGTCTGGACTGCTTACTTCACTTCACTGCAGCCGGCTCTGAGTGCAAGGGGTGGTGGGGTGGGGGAGCTCAGTGGTCATAGGCACAATGAGCATGGGGGGGCGCACCTGGCTTGGGGGGGCACAACCCACCCCAGCACCCCCCCTAGATCCGGCCATGATACGTACATGTGGTCATTATGTGACCACATTTTTAATCCTACCTGAACAGTAAGGAGGCGAACAATCAGTTGGACAAGTCATTTCCTCTTTAGACATGGATTTATAGATCTAAAGCAACCAAAGTTGGCCAATGACTGAACTGCCTAAAGCTAGCCTAATGCAATTTACAGGTTGCTGGAAATTTGTCATTTGTAAAAGCATCTGTAACAAGCACATATTGTCCAACAGGGTTTGAATTAAAAAAAAAAATTTTGTATGGAAAATATGTTTACTTGAAAATAAACACTGAAGAGTAAAAGAGTACTAAATAAAGTGCACTCCATAATGTCACTGTTGTGAAGTGAGCAGCTAATGGCCTTTACTTTCACTGCACAGAGGACTCTGAAATGTGTATGTGTATGCTGCTTGATCAGTCAAGAGGTTAAAAGAAAATGTCAATAGCTACTATAGGATGGACTGAACACATATCTGGCAATAATGCTGGTCTGGTGAACCACTCATAAAATATAAATACGTTCTAGTTCCTAATGCTGTACCTGAGGTTCTTGAGGTGGCTTGAGTAATGCAGTCATGGTTTCTTGCAGTTTCACTTCCAGCTGACTAATACGTTGCTCCTTTTGATGTAACTGCTCAGTGAGAGCAATATTACTTTGTCGCAGTTGAGTCTCACTGGACTTAGCCGTTTCATAACATACATTCAAGTCATTATAAAGCTAACAATGGGATAAAAAAAAAAGGAAATCTATTTATTTAGTTATTTTTGTAAACACCACTACATTGTATTTATCACTGTGCTATGGAAATATAATCAAAATATATACAAAATTTTATCCTGTTATCTAGATTAGATTTATGAGGGTGTTTCCAACTCTACCCAACCTACTAAGGCTATTACAGCAGGTTCTCACACTTTAGCCTACTTTATTCTATGCAACAGTATAGATAGGATTCTTACTAGATCTCTGCTCTATCTGGCCATATTATTATCATTATCCAGTGCCCATGCCAGGGTGATGCCGAGGAGCCGCCTTCGAGAATAATGATAGACCCCATCTGCACCTAAGAATATGCTTTAAAGACTGCCATGGCACTTTCCCACCATCACCTTTATGTATGTGCCAGGTCATGCTCAGTGTTTTAAATTTACAGCTGTTATCCTTTGAAATCCATATGTGTCTTGCACAAAACACTTAAATTGGCTCTCTCAGCACCTGATGACTCAACCAAATGTTGCCATTGCCCACATGAAATCATTTGAAAGGGTTTATGTATGGATCATGTAGATTTAGCTCTGCCTGAACTCTAATTCTCTGATTCAGCAAAGAATAAATGACTACCACCTATACATTTGATCCCATGAAAGAATACCATAGTAGCATTAAGCAATGTTTTCTGCAAGACAGATAAGTGTTTCTGGGGTTCTTTTAACATCTGTGAATATATGGAAACTGTGTCTGTGTGTTAATTTACAGTACATCAACTTTGCTGGAAGAGTTTATTGTAGCTCTATACAAATTTCCAGTAGGCTTCCACATTGCTTGACATTTTGCTGAAAGCTTGTTTAATACTGCAGCCAACACTACTGTTAAGAAATGTTCTAAAGAGACACTGTCACTCTGCCAATGTAGGACAAAGTGACCATGTCTTCTATGTTTCTGCAGAAGTGCAGCCCCCTTCACCCACTTATACTCACCCTACCTGCACCCCATCGCACCTTTTCTCCTCTACAGCCAGCATTGAAATCAGGAGATCAGTAATGTCATCCTCCTTTTCTTATGACCGTGCCCAAACCTAGGTATTGGGTGCTAGGCCTGGGCATCATCACAGAGATCACATGCTCCCCCATATCCAAAAATGCCAGGTATTCTCATCAGCTGCAGAGGAGCAAGGAGCAGTGGGAGAGTGCAGGTAAAGCTAGTATAAAAGGCCCTTTCTATGCACTCCTGGATAGCAACTGCAGGTTTCTGTTGATGCATCAATAAAAACCAAACCCATTAAAAGCTATGTATGTACTTGCTAAATCTAATGCTCTTCAAACTTCTTTCTACAAACTAAGATTAAACAATGTTCAAATACAAGGTCCATGAGGTAACAATAGACAGAAAATCTGTAGGACCAATGTGTCCAAGCTAACAATGTAGTCCAAGCGCAGGCACCTTGCATTATCTGCAAGCACCTTTGGTAAGCACAAAATTCATTTCTAGGCACCCAAGGAACCCCTGGATCTCAATTGTACACTCACATTTGCAGTATTGTTAATTTGGTCACACTGGCATACTTGGCAAGTTATGTTTCATGGGAAGATGTCACAAATATCAAAAGAGAGCATAGTCAAAGAGCTTGGGAAATCGCCAACTGACATAAAAAGGAAAAAAAAACAAAAAGAGAGGGTGCAATCTAAGTATAGTAAGAAATATTTTATTAAACACCTTACAAGACAACTGGCCACTCACATGAAGCAAGGAACTGTACATTATACAGCCATAACTGGATAATCCCCCCTCTGTCCAGCCTGGGAAGTCTGAAAGGGCAGATCTGATTCAGCTGTTAGTGGAAGCTGCTGTGGTAGGCAGACATCAACGGTATATAGGAAAGCCAAATTTTTACCCAGTAATGGCTGGTTTCGTTATGATGTCTTGTTTTTATTTCTTTTATGCCTGTGTGTACACTATCTCCGTTATGCATTATGTTTAAATATTGATTCTGCAATTGTTTTCTGTGTACATTTCTGTATTAATAAGCGATTGTCCTGCAGCTCTCAGTGCCCCTCTGGGTGGCAGTATTGAGGGTAGCGACTGGCATATGTAGTCCCCATTTTCTCCCCTACATGGATTGTAAGGGTAGTATGGGGTTCGCTCCTTCCTTTGTGACAGGTGAACCATCCGAAGGGTTGTGGTGGGGGACACTTTGGCTACCCATTTGGCTACCACCTCCCAGCAATTCAAGTTATGGCCGTTTGGGAACATCATGTGTCGGCATTTTTACTAATCGCAGAGGCATCGGCAATGAGGATCCTCATTGGTGGAGACACTTACATGATGCTTTCTCCCACCCCTGGGGCAAAGCTATATATACTCTTTAGTGGTAAGGCTAGGCTGCTCCTGCTGCCATCATTTGTTTCTCCTAGTGACTGTGGTTATCATTAGTATGATAGACTATTGATTTATTAGGTAAGATCCTGCTGGTTCCTTTTATCTTTAATTGCAGTTTCTACTTTGCTGTGAGTGCCTGCTCCTTGTAGACCTAATATCACCAAATGTGATATTTGGCTGATATATGAACTGATATACCGGGGACAGTTCCAGTCTTTCCTTTTATTAATCTCCCCTCCATTTGGGTAAGACCCTCAGCATTTTTATATTAGGATCATATCATAGGATCATATCATTTTTATATTAGGATCATATCAACATTTACCTACTAACCTGATAATTTTATAAATATGTATTTACGTATATCTTTTTGTATGTTAAGAAGGAATTCCTGGTGCTCCTTGTGTCTGTCCATTATGGGGTCACCAACAGCTTATGGACATAGCATTTTTTTTCATTTCTGACTGATCATTTGTATCCTGTAAGTTGGCAATGTATGTCACTGTTGCATGTTCATTTAATGTCAAGCACTTGCTGTGCAGTTTCTTGATATATGCACTTATATTACAGAACTGTCACCCATCTTTCTCTGATGTAGATTCTTTTAAAAATAAAACATGTCGGTCAAAGTCTGTTGTAAAGAAAGTATTAAATACTTTGTGAAAAGTGTGCTGATAGCTGCTTCTATAGACAATATTGTACAACTATCTAATCCGCCTTGTGACTTTATCAATGTTTTATGAAATGTTCAATAAAATGTATGTGTTTTATAACTTTGTTTTCATTTTGGTGCCTAAAAAAATCCAAACTGTTGGAATTTTTTTATTGTATCTTACATATTAGGGATGTGGCACCTTGGTTTACTTTATTGTGAATCCTCTAACAGCTGACAGCTCTGCCCTTTCAGGCTTCCCAGGCTGAACAGAGTGGAGATCATCCAGTTATGGCATTTTACTTTTATGGTGTTTATTAAAATATTTCTTTCGATACATAGATTGCACTCTCTGTTTTGTTTTCTTTTTGTGTCAGTTGGAGATTTATTGTTTATGTTGGAAAAAAACTGTTTATTGAAGCCATTGTAAATACAATACTATATAATGGAAACAACTGTTCATGACATACTACCAATAGATAAATTATCATCAGGATACAGCCAATTAGATGAACAGAGTGTCGATAGGACATGACATAAAGGTAAAAATACAGATATCGAATATATATATATACATATACATACATACACAGTGGGGCAAAAAAGTATTTAGTCAGCCACCAATTGTGCAAGTTCTCCCACTTAAAAAGATGAGAGAGACCTGTAATTGGCATCATAGGTAGACCTCAACTATGAGAGACAAAATGAGAAAAAAAATCCAGACAATCACATTGGCTGATTTGGAAAGAATTTATTTGCAAATTATGGTGGAAAATAATTATTTGGTCAATATCAAAAGTTCATCTCAATACTTTGTTATATATCCTTTGTTGGCAATGACAGAGGTCAAACGGTTCCTGTAAGTCTTCACAAGGTTGGCACACACTGTTGCTGGTATGTTGGCCCATTCCTCCATGCAGATCTCCTCTAGAGCAGTGATGTTTTGGGGCTGTCGCTGGGCAACACGGACTTTCAACTCCCTCCAAAGGTTTTCTATGGGGTTGAGATCTGGAGACTGGCTAGGCCACTCCAGGACCTTGAAATGCTTCTTACGAAGCCACTCCTTGTTGCCCGGGCGGTATGTTTGGGATCATTGTCATGTTGGAAGACCCAGCCACGTTTCATCTTCAATGCCCTTGCTGATGGAAGGAGGTTTGCACTCAAAATCTCACGATACATGACCCCATTCATTCTGTCCTGTACATGGATCAGTCATCCTGGTCCCTTTGCGGAGAAACAGCCCCAAAGCATGATGTTGCCACCCCCATGCTTCACAGTAGGTATGGTGTTCTTTGGATGCAACTCAGCATTCTCTCTCCTCCAACCACGACGAGTTGTGTTTCTACCAAACAGTTCTGTTTTGGTTTCATCTGACCATATGACATTCTCCCAATCCTCTTCTGGATCATCCAAATGCTCTCTAGCAAACTTCAGACGGGCCCGGACATGTACTGGCTAAAGCAGGGGGGCACGTCTGGCACTGCAGGATCTGAGTCCCTGGCGGCGTAGTGTGTTACTGATGGTAGCCTTTGTTACGTTGGTCCCAGATCTCTGCAGGTCATTCACTAGGTCCCCCCGTGTGGTGCTGGGATTTTTGCTCACCATTCTTGTGATCATTTTGACCCCACGGGGTGAGATCTTGCGTGGAGCCCCAGATCGAGGGAGATTATCAGTGGTCTTGTATGTCTTCCATTTTCTAATTATTGCTCCCACAGTTGATTTGTTCACACCAAGCTGCTTGCCTATTGCAGATTCAGTCTTCCCAGCCTGGTGCAGGTCTACAATTTTGTTTCTGGTGTCCTTCGACAGCTCTTTGGTCTTCACCATAGTGGAGTTTGGAGTGCGACTGTTTGAGGTTGTGGACAGGTGTCTTTTATACTGATAACAAGTTCAAACAGGTGCCATTGATACAGGTAATGAGTGCAGGACAGAGGAGCCTCTTAAAGAAGAAGTTACAGGTCTCTGAGAGCCAGAAATCTTGCTTGTTTGTAGGTGACTAAATACTTATTTTCCACCATAATTTGCAAATAAATTCTTTCCAAATCAGCCAATGTGATTGTCTGGATTTTTTTTCTCATTTTGTCTCTCATAGTTGAGGTCTACCTATGATGCCAATTACAGGCCTCTCTCATCTTTTTAAGTGGGAGAACTTGCACAATTGGTGACTGACTAAATACTTTTTTGCCCCACTGTATATATATACAGTGAAGGAAATAAGTATTTGATCCCCTGCTGATTTTGAATGTTTGCCCACTCACAAAGAAATGATTGGTCTAAAAATAGAAATAAATAAATAAATAGAATTGTAGGTGTATTGTAACACAGAGAGAGAGAGTAGCAACAAAAAATTCAAAAGAAATGCATGTCTAACAAATTATGCACGGATTTGCATGTTCATGAGGGAAATAAGTATTTGATCCCCTATCATTCAGCCGGATTTCTGGCTACCAGGCGTCTTTCATACATGGTAACAAGCTGAGATTAGAAGCAGTCTCTTAAAGGGAGTGCTGCTAATCTAATTTTGCTACCTGTATAAAAGACACCTGTCCACAGGAGCAATCAAACAATCAGATTCCAAACTCTCCACCATGGCAAAGACCAAAGTGCTGTCCAAGGATGTCAGACACAAGATTGTAGACAATATGTAGAAGTATAGTAAAGAATATATCAGGATCTGGGATAAGACTGAACAGGCATTGTTATCCAGGGATAATGTGGAGCCCATATCTTCATGTTAGAATCATATCACCTGAAAATCCAAAATGTTTGTAGAATTGGACATGCCTATGCAAGGCCAGTTCCCAGACACATTGGTGATAGAGAAGGAAACCATCTCTACATCGCAAAGAACAAGGGCCACACCCCCACACATGATAGATTGCAGGGGTGTGCAGGCTGGGTGGTCAAGTCGTCTACAATCCAAGGTTTGATACCTTGTAAGATCTGACTTACACAGATGGTAGAAATGAGAGAGTCAGGCAGCCAGATAATAGGTATTGAAGTCTAGCAGAGCCCCAAAAGTCACTGGATTTGTCAATGCCAGCCATTGTAATTTATGCCTACCATTACCCCACAGAAAAGTGTTCAGAAAGGAGTCTATAGTCTTAAAGAATTTTAATGGTATGTACATGGGGGCGTGCCAAAAGATATAGAGTACTTTGGGCAATAATATATATAATCTTAATTAGATTTATTCTCCCCATGACACCAAGTGGGAGCCTACTCAAGGTTTGTACCTTCATTTTGATTAATGCAAACAGGGGTTCAATGTTAAGAGCTATATAGTCCTCCAGGGCTCTCGTGCCTGTGAGCTGGAAATTCGACAGGATCTCAGAGAGGAGCAGCAGCTGAGGTGTATGTGGAGCTTAACCTCGTGCCCTGACAGTTTTCACATAACACTATATTACATTATACAAAAGGGACTTTCTTGTGAACTTTTCTGGAATAATTTTTGGCATAGATTAGGTTGTTGTTTACTGGGCACCATTCAGTTTGGGTTTACTGAATTTCTTATAAAATGCAGAGACCAGAGGTCATACCATACTAAAGTAACCTATATTTTTGTGTTAAAGAATGTAAAACATACTTTCTGATACGAGATAGTCTCAGTAGTGTGAGCATCTTCTTGGCTTCTTAGTACTTTCTGTGTGTCCACATTGAGTGCCTGAAGTTGCTGTATAAGATCAGCTTGTTGTGCCGCATGCTCATTGCTTTGTTTGTAAAGTTTCTGAAGTTCCTGTAATTCTTTCCTGTCACCAACAAGACAAAAGCATAACAAAAAGTAAAACGTGAACTTTCAATAAATATAAATTTGTGGTATTCTATGCAACAGTAACACAATGCAACAGTAAATCCTTGTTCTGCTAGGAAGTCACTAAGATCCTCACCATTCTGTCATTTTAATTATCTTGACAATCTCTCCTCAAAACACAAGTTATAAGAAAACACCCCTGGCATATTTCTAAATGTTTATGTTCACAGATCTAAATCTCATACTGTGTTGAAGAAAGCACATTTAAAGGCTCAAAAACAGCAATTTACCTTTTACTGTCAAAGTGCTAAAAAAAGAGTTGGGAGTTTGCAGCACTAATTTGTGTATGGAAACGGCAAATACTTTTGCCACATTCAGTAACAATATATAATATAATATATATGTACAGTTGTGTCCAAAATTATTCAACCCCCAATGCTGTAAAGGGGTTTAGGGACTATAGTGTACATTTGGAATTGTATTCAGAATCAAATCCTACAAGGACGTTGTAACTACCCAAATGCAACTAAAATGACATCAATTGTTTATGTAATACAGTAGTAAATGGTTCTTATGTGGTTTCTTCATTGCCACAATTATTCAACCCCTTAAAGACTACCACTCTGAAGAACAGAGGTTCATACAGGTGCTTTCCATCAGGTATTGAAAACACCTGTGGATGTCACCGAGCAGCAATCAAGCATAATAAGCACCAATTAGGCAGCTTTAAAATGACTGTGATACTCAGCTCCTTCTAGACATTTACTGGTGTGGTTACAAACATGGTGAAGGCAAGAGAATGGTCCAGGAAGACAAGAGAAGAGGTGATTTCTCTTCACAGGAAGGGCAATGGCTATAAGAAGATTGCAAAGATGTTAAACATACCAAGAGACACCTTAGGAAGCATCATTCGCAAATTCAAGGCAAAGGGCACTGTTGAAACGCTACCTGGTCGTGGCAGAAAGAAGATGCTGACTTCAACTGCTGTGCGCTACCTGAAGCGTAGAGTGGAGAGAAGTCCCCGTGTGACTGCTGAGGAACTGAGAAAAGATTTGTCAGATGTGGGTACAGAAGTTTCAGCCCAGACAATAAGACGCACACTGCGTAATGAAGGCCTCCGTGCCAGAACTCCCAGGCGTACCCCCTTGCTGTCTCCAAAGAATAAGAAGAGTCGACTGCAGTATGCCAAAAGCCATGTGGACAAACCACAAAAGTTGTGGGATAGTGTTCTGTGGACTGATGAAACAAAATTAGAACTGTTTGGGCCCATGGATCAACGCTATGTTTGGAGGAGGAAGAACAAGGCCTATGATGAAAAGAACACCTTGCCTACTGTGAAGCATGGTGGAGGGTCAATCATGCTTTGGGGCTGTTTTGCTTCTGCAGGTACAGGGAAGCTTCAGCGTGTGCAAGGTACCATGAATTCTCTTCAGTACCAGGAGATATTGGATGGAAACGTGATGCAGTCCGTCACACACCTGAGGCTTGGGAGACGTTGGACCTTTCAACAGGACAATGATCCCAAGCATACCTCCAAGTCCACTAGAGCATGGTTGCAGAGGAAAGGCTGGAACATTTTGGAGTGGCCATCGCAGTCACCAGACTTAAATCCGATTGAGAACCTCTGGTGGGACTTAAAGAAAGCAGTTGCAGTGCGCAAGCCTAAGAATGTGACTGAACTGGAGGCCTTTGCCCATGAAGAATGGGCGAAGATACCCGTAGATCGCTGCAAGACACTTGTGTCAAGCTATGCTTCACGTTTAAAAGCTGTTATAACTGTAAAAGGATGCTGTACTAAGTACTAAGATTGAATGTCACTTGGGGGTTGAATAAAACTGATAATGCTGTGAGCACAGAAAAGACATTTGTGGTTATTTCATTATAACTGTTATGTTATATTTGTCTGACCTACAAGTGCCTCTTTAATGTAAATGTAAGCAAGATGACTGAATGATCAAAAGCAATGTCAAACTGGCCAAAACACTCAATTTCAGTGGGGGTTGAATAATTTTGGACACAACTGTACATGTATACACTCACCGCCACTTTATTAGGTACACCTTGCCAGTAGCAAGAAATTATCCCCCACACCATTACACCACCATCCGGAACCATTGCCATTGAGAAATTCTCAGAAATTGTAGAGCTAGGACCACAGATTATCAGGGTGCCGTGATGTGGCTCTGTGGCTTACCCATCTACAACTTTCAAGCAAAAAATTAAGAACTAACCTTACAGGTGGGAGATACAGTGCAGAAATTTGAGACATATGAAGGATGGTACAGAGGATTCACTTGGAGGAACAAATCAAAGTAGTTATTTACGAGCCCTGCAAGGTGGAACCATTTTAGGACCTGGAGTGTCCCTTTATGCTGAGATCTTGGAGCTTGATGGGTATATGAGCGGAGTGTGACCAGTTTCATCCCATGTGTCCACATTGAGCTTGATGACCCTGCAGCCCTAGACCAGACCCAGATGACCCTTTATGGATACATCTTTAATGCGCATTTATTATGTGCTTCTGGTAAGTGCATAGTGTCACTCGTTCTCATCACCTGAAGTTGCCAGCACGGAGCACAAAACATCTGGACCTATGATGTATTTGACCGAATGAACTTTCCACCGGTTGTCACCATATTTCTGGCTTTCATATCTAAACGTCATTATAAGACGTTATTATCACTTTATCACCCCTGCGCCTTATTAGCGCTCACTTGATATATGTTTACTAATGTTATTGTACAATATCATCATTGTGCACTTTTTGCATTTGTAGTGTTTAGTGCCACATATTTATTACTATTTATTGTCTTTTAGAGGTGCAGAGGTTTACCTTTCTATGCTGGCTGCTTATGTTGTTTTATGCGCTCGCAATCACCCCCCTTTTTTTAATGTGTACCTAATAAAGTGGCCGGTGAGTGTATATAATATATATGTATATTAAAGTGTTACACCTCTATTTAGGGTGGAACATGTAATATGCTCCAGCTCCTGCCGCATCTCCTCCCAATCCTCCCCTCCAGTGTGACAGGATCTTGTCAGTGCACCTACTGGCACAATTGAAAAAAAAAAAACAGCATGCCCCTACATGTATCCTATGATACTTTTTATCCTATGATACACACTTTCCTATGAATGAACAAACTACTAGTACCGTAGACAGCTTGAAGTACTGAATGAACTGATGGGTGCCCTTGTAGTTAATGCACAAGCCCTGCAGCTTTGAAACTGGCACCCCATATGAAGGCAAGGTCTGAAAGTTACAGGGCTTGTCTGGCAAAGCTTGGCATTGCACCCCTGATCCGCTGATCACAGGTTTAATGCTTTTCAGGCTCCTGCAGGAAAAAGTAAGACATTCCCCTTTTTTTCTGCAAACATACAGTATCTCAAAGGATTTGGCAAAAAATTACCATTGCCAGTAGTATCAGTGTAGGTAGGAAAACAGAAATAAATCAGAAACACGCAGCAACAAGTGATATCACAGATGATACTGTTTCCTATTGGCTAATACAAAAATGCATGAGCTCTAAAAACACATAAAAATGTAGTAACAAAACATGCAAAAAATTTGAAGCCCAGGTGTGAATGCAGCCTTAGTAATGTAATGTTTTAGTAAAAGGCATATTAAGACTTAAGGCAAGTTTACCCACTTGTCCTCCCAGAAGATTTACCCCCCTTTATGACCAGGCCATTATTTGCTAAATGACGCTGAATGACTTTGACAATTGTGCAGTCATGCAACAATGTACACAAACTAAGTGTATAAGACTTTTTTCACACAAATAGAGCTTTCTTTTGGTGGTATTTGATCATCACTGGATTTTTTATTTTTTGCACTATAAATGAAAAAAGTCCACAAATTTTGAGACAACAACAATATTTTTTACTTTTTGCTATAAAATATACCCAATAAAAAAATAAATAAATAAATACAATTTCCTCTTAAATTTAGGCCAATATGTATTCTACGGTAAGTCTATGGTAGAAAAAAAACCCAGTTAGTGTATATTAATTGAGGTTTGCGTGAAATTTATAGCATCTACAAATGACGGTATATATACTGGAATTTGTTTTAATACTAGTAATGGTTGCGACCAGTGGGACACTGACATCACCAGTAACACTATTAGAGTGACCAGTGCTAATAAAATGTACTGACACTGTACAAATGACAATAGGAAGAAAGGGGTTAACATCGGAGTTAACAGTGTGCCTAACGAATGTGTAATGTGTGCAATATGTGCTGTTTTACTAATGAATGTGACGGTTTTTGTCTCCTTGCTTTTTGGCCATGAAGCTTTAGCCAGGACCCGCTTATTAGCATGTACAGGAGCCAGTTACAGCACAGGTAGGCAGGTTCGGTTGCCCCTTACCTAGGAAGCCATGGGCACCAGCTGTCAGAATACAATAGCTGGCAGGGGAGATTCATCCATCCACTCTGCTCAGCATGGATGGATGAATCAAAGGATTTTTCTGGAACATCCTGCTGAACTGAACAAGAAAAATGTAACTGTATATGACCAGCGTAAAGAGTAACTCCACTTTTGTTCAGAAAAAGACATTCCCCGCTGGCTTCTATGTACATTGCAAGGATTTTAGCAAACTTTGTTGCAGATTTCTACCTATTGTTATTCTGAAGAAATAGCTGTTTGTTTGTCTGTGTCCATGTGCAAAGTGAATGTGAATGGGAGTGACTTTATTAATCAGCTGCTGCACTTGCAGGGTTCTAATGAGGAAAGTGGCAGGGTCTGAATCCCTTTAGACGTGATTTCCCTTTGGGAGTATCTCATCGAAAATGTCATTTTTGTTACAGGGGATGCCTAAAATCAGACATCTGGGAAAATCAGTAAGCCAATCACACAAGCAAGAATTGACATAGACATCAACTGTGTAAAGGTTGCCATACTGAATTGCATTTTACAGAAAATTACAGCGCTGCAGATTGAAAAGGAAAAGTAATTTTTAATAGCATTCAAGCAGTATTAAACCCATAAGCAAATAAATGGCTGCATTAGTTTTTTTAGGCTTTCTTCTTTTCTTATCTGAGATCCAGCCAGTAAGTCTGTTGTTTTCCAAAAGAACAAGATCTCTTCCAGATGTATTAGTTTACAGGAATGAGACAAACCATTTAATATTGGAAGTGCTCAAAATGATCAGCTTTATCCTAAAAAGAAAAAAACTGTTTGCTGTATCTGATTATAAAGTATTAGCTTGAGTTACGCTTCAGTTTGTTAGTGTACTTAAATCTGCTAGCACATTTAACATTACAACTCCACCCCCCAACTGACAATGCTGCTGTCTGCTGTGCTCATTCACTCAGGGTGGAGGCACTCTAAGGCTGCATTCACACTTGAGCGTTTTGTAGCTTGAAGCTCAAAGCTCCAAACAAACTCAAACCTAAAAAATCAATTTTCTCTATGATGCCTGTTCACACCTGATCACGCGAACAGGCACCATAGAGAAAACTTGATTTTTTTTACGTTTGAGCGTTTTTGGAGCTTTGAGCTTCAAGCTACAAATCTCTCAAGTGTGAATGCAGCCTAATACAGGAAGTGTGTTACTGGCCAGATCACCAGGTGAAAACAGAGGGAGAAAAAAAAGCCTAAAAAAAGAAAACGAATGCCAGCCACAATATCCAACGATTGGTAAGCTGCAATATACTACATTTTTGGTTTTGGGTTTAATACCGCATTCAGATACAATATGACTTGTGTAGCAATTGTATATACTCTATTACTCTATACTGTGTGTGTGTGTATATATATATATATATATATAATTTATTTATTTTTAATGCACTGCTCAAAAAAATGAAAGAGCCACTTTTATTTATTTATTTAGTTATTTATTTCAGGTAATTATATAGTGACATCAATTTACGCAGCGCTTTACATATATATTGTACATTCACGTCAGTCCCTAACCCTCAAGGGGCATACAATCTAAGGTCCCTAACTTACATTCATATGTACACATATTAGGGCCAATTTAATCAGGAGCCAATTAACCTACCAGCATGTCTTTGGAGTGACCACTATTTAATCAGAGTATAGCTTCAAGTCAATTAAACTCCTGGGATATTGATCTGGTCAGTTAAGTAGCAGAGATAGTTGTTGATCAGTTACAGCTGATTTGGTGTTAATGAAATTAACAATAAGTGCACTAGATGGGCAACAATGAGACAACCCCAAAACAGGAATGGTTTTACAGGTGGAGGCCACTAAAAAATTTTTTCCCTACTCATCTTTTCTTACTGTTTTTCACTACTTTTCCATTTGGCTAGGATCAGTGTCACTACTGGTAGCATGAGGTGATACCTGGACCCTACAGAGGTTCCACGGGCAGTCCACCTCCTCCAGGATGGCACATCAATACGTGCCATTGCCAGAAGGTTTGCTGTGTCTCCCAGCACAGTCTCAAGATCTCGACTGGCATTTGCCATTGAACACCAGAATTGGCAGGTCCGCCACTGGTGCCCTGTGCTTTTCACAGATGAGAGCAGGTTCACCCTGAGCACATGTGACTGATGTGAAAGGGTCTGGAGAATTTGTGGAGAACGTTATGCTGCCTGTAACATCGTTCAGCATGACCGTTGACCGTTTTGGTGCTGGGTCATTGATGGTCTGGGGAGGCAAATCAATGGAGGGCTACAGGCTAGACAATGGCACCCTGACTGCCATTAGGTATCGGGATAAAATCCTTGGACCCATTGTCAGACCCTACGCTAGTATAGAGGGTCCTGGTTTCCTCCTGGTGCACGACTATGCAGGCAGTTCCTGGAGGATGAAGGAATTGATACCAATGAATGGCCCCCACATTCGCCAGACCTAAATCCAATAGAACACCTCTGGGATATCATGTTTTGGTCCATTCGCTGCTGCCAGGTTGCACCTCAGACTGTCCAGGAGCTCAGTGATGCCCTGGTCCAGATCTGGGAGGAAATACCCCAAGACACCATTCATCGTCTCATTAGGAGCATGCATACAAGTGCCTGGGGGCCATACAAACTATTGAGCACCATTTTGAGTTGCTACAATGACATTTCAGCAAAATGGACTAGGCTGCTGCATAATTTTTTCATTTCGGTTTTCGGGGTGTCTTTGAATTCAGTTCTCTGTAGGTTGGTAATTTTCATTTCCATCAAACGATGGGGCATCCTTACATTCCTAAAACATTACCCAGTCCACATCAGTATAGATATCCAGCATGATATTTTTCCCAATTGAGATCTGATGTGTTTTCAAAGTGTTCCTTTAATTTTTTTGGTGTGTGTGTGTGTGTATTTCTTTTTTACTATTTTTTTTCCCCAATGAAAAAGCCAAACGCAAAGTTCATTCGAATTTTACTAAGTAGATGTTGATATGATACGCATCCAATTCACCAGCCGCTTACAAGGTGTTTAAGCATTAAGAAGCTTTCTTCAAGCTCTCTGAACACCCTTTAGCTACTATTTTAGCTTGCCGACTACAAATTTTAATATGAGAACTGACTGTAACCTAAGTAAGCATTTAGCAAGCTACTATACCAAACCCTTTAAATGCTTGCTAAACTCATTTTGACATTTGCTAAATGCCAGCTGAACATGCCATTTTAGATAGCATATACCTACCACACTCTACAGTACATTTGTTTTGTTTCCATATACCAACACATCTTTTTTTTGTTTTAACATAATTAAAAGAGATACCTGCTAGTTAGCACGTAAAAAGTAAAATAAATAATAATAAAAAAAATTTTATATATATATATATATATATATATATATATATATATACGCACTTTTAACAGTCTCCCAATCTTTACATGATGTCCGCAAAAAGTGCACTTAAGAGACAAATCTTCTCAAGAAAGGTTAAAGGAGTAAGGCATTTGACACATTACACTTAGAGCTTGATTTCCACTCTTCTTTTACCAGGTCCATTGACCTGCAAAAAATGTCACCAAACGTCAATACTCAGTGGGGAAACCGTATCTGTGAAATCATTAAATACCATTAGAGACAAATGGATATGTCCTGAGTCCTGGTACCTTACTAGCTGATAAATGTTTGAAAGTGAGATGTGGACAGAGAAAAAAAAAAAAAAGACTGGTTTCTTAAGTAAGGGAAAAAAAGAGCCTTTGATAAACTTAGGTATACCCAAAACTTTGCAAGATGCATAATAAAATGGTTTCTGAAAATTCTGTGGATAGGTAGAGACATGCTATTTAGAGGTTAAAGACCACTTTACTCAAAAATGAATATTTCAGTGAACTGACATTACACAGTTGTGTACAAAAGTTCAAGTTGTGCCCTCAACCAATTACATGTTTTGCTGATTTGCTTAGGTAAGTTTAAAGAGACACTGTCACTGTTGCTGCCCATCGGGGGAGGATAATGAGGGAATTTCTCTGGAAAGGGCAATGCCCGACCCTCATATATACTCACCTTATCTGCTCTCCCTTGCGGCTCATTACTCCTACGCATCTGGAGAGCATATCTGGCACTTCTGAGTATGGAGGAGTATGTGACCTGTTCCCCTTTGATCGTCCCCATGCCTATCAGCTGTTTGCTAGGCTTGAGCACTGTCACAGCTGAGCTCAATGCTGGATGAAGAAGAGCAAGTTGTGGCCAGGGAGCACTACTGAGCATATTGGGGTTGCTGGAAGCCCCTTTGCAGAAACACTCATTTTGCTCTGCATTGGTAAGAAAATAATTTCTTTAATGCTACATTCACACATAAGCATCACAATTTCAAGCATTTTTGAGCATTTTTTGGAGCAGAATTGCACATTTTTGTAGTTGATGTCAGGTGTTTTTTCAGTAATTTTTCAACTAAAAGGCATGGAGTGCTGCCAAAAAATGGGCGGAGAGCTGCTGTTTGAGCAGAAAATGTACGACAAAACACTTGAAAAAAAAATGCAAAAAAAAGCTCATGTTGCACTATTTAGATGTTTTTTTTGAAGTCACGGGGACAAAAATGCTCAATTCTGCCTGAAAAGTAGCTCATGTACTTTTTTGAGCGACAGGTGCTCTTCTAAAAGCAACAAAATGCTTGGATGTGTACAAAGGCTATTAGAAATAATAGATTTCTGCTTGTTGAGCTTCGAGCTACAAGCTACAAAATGCTGAAGTGTGAACGGGCCCTCAAGGGTAATGAAACTATGCCACAAAAATACTGTAAATCACCCACCCCATCAAAAAAGAATACAGCCAGACAGAACTCACATACAGAGTGTGCAACCCATTGCACTTGGAAAAATGCTAGGTGTATTTTCTTTTAAACTCATGCTGGGCATCACTGTTCTAATGCACCTGTGTAGCTCTAAGCCCAGAAAACTTAAAGCGGACCTTCACTCTCTCAATCAGCATTGACTGTTAGTAATCCTTATGCTGCCAGCATTAGTAAATAGATAGGGCAGTATATCTTGTTTACTTGTTTAACCACTTGCCCTCCAGAGGATTTACCCCCCTTCCTTACCAGGCCATTTTTTGCGATACGTCACTGTGTTATTTTAACTGCCAATTCTGCAGTCATGAAACGCTGCACCCCAATTAAATTTATGTCCTTTTTTTCCCCACAAATAGAGCTTTCTTTTGGTAGTATTTTATCGCCTCTGTTTTTTATTTTTTGAGCTATAAACATAAAAAAAAAAAAACGACAATTTTGAAAAAAAAAAACAATATTTTTGACTTTTTGCTATAAAACAAATCCAGTAAAAAAATTTTGAAAAATCTAATTTCGTCATAAATTTAGGCCAAAATGTATTCTGCTGCATGTCTTTGTTAAAAATAATCTCAATACGTATAAATTAATTGGTTTACGTGAAAGTTATAGCATCTACAAATGGCAGTATACATACTGGATTTTTTTTTCTAATACTAGTAATGGTGGCGATCAGCAACTTATAGTAGGACTGTGGCGGGGGACGGGGAGGGGGGGAGGGAATGAATGACACTGGGCAGCAAGGGGTTAACATCTGTCCAATCAAAGGGTTAACTGTGTGTTGAGTGCTGTTTTACTATTTTGTCTGTGTGTGCTTTACTATGTAAGCATGCCGCTTTGTATTGCTCTGCTATGCAGAGCAATACAAAGCATCGTGTTGGTGCTGAAAGGGGAGAGATCTGTATTGTTTACATACAGACCTCTCCCCTGTCAGTGTTCACTGGCAATCGCCGGGCGCCGGTGGGGAATCTTCGGACAGGACCCAATGATCGACAGCTGTAGTCGCCAACAGCGGCGCGGGTAGGCCGGCACGCACGTCCCCTACACAGAAATACAAAATCACATATATATTTTGCGCAGCCCTGCTGCCCTGTAGCAGTAGTTCTGCTATAGGGTGGTCAGGAAGCGGTTAAACTTTTTTTCTTTTTTACATCTCTTCAGTTACTTCCTGGGTTCCATGCCTAGGAAAACGATGTCACATATCCTATGAGTCTTCAGGATGGGAGGAGGAGTTTTCTCAGTTATGCACACCCTCCTGCTTGCATACTTGAGCTAAGGGCAGATAGATTCCAGGAAGTGAATGATACATGAATCATCTGCCCTTACTCAGGATGGCCACAGACAGAAATGCTAGGAAGGTGCTTTTCAAAGTGATTTATGAGCAAAATAAAGCAATGGCGACGTGGATGCATGGGACTGTTTGCTTTGAATATTAAAAAGAAATTAAAGTGTTTTTGGTTTGTGGCACTCAGATGTAGTATAGTTCTTCTAAAAGGACAATCTATCAACATTTGGCAAGTAGACAGCCTTTACATTTTATTCTATGTGTCATGCTCTGTGCATATGCACTACAGCAAAGGCACCGAATATATCATATGCAATCCCCTGTGCCTCTGCTCTACTGCACATGTCCAGTGCAGCCATACAAGCCATATAGACCAAAGATGCAAATGTTCCCCCACAGACATTTGCATCTGTGATATTCAACTTTGCATCTGAGGCTATGCAGAGTAGAGAACTTTAAGAATAGTTTTTTTATTTACTGTCTTTCCCCATTGGGGAGATTTAATCACTTGCCTACTGGGCATTTTTACCCGCTTCATGCCCAGGCCAATTTTCAGCTTTCAGCGCTGTTGCACTTTGAATGACAATTGCGTGGTCACGTGACACTGTACCCATATGAAATTGTTATAATTTTTTTCACGCAAATAGAGCTTTGTTTTGGTGGTATTTAATCGTCACTGGGTTTTTAATTTTTTGCACAATAAATGAAAAAAGAGCACAAAATTAAAAAAAAAGTTTTTCTTTGTTTCTATTATAACATTTAGCAAACAGGTAAATTTTCTCATTTCACTGATGTGCATTGATGAGGCTGCACTAAAAGGCAGCACAGATAGGCACTGAAAGGCTGCAATGATGAGGTAGCACTGCTGAGAATTGCTGAGGAGGCACTGATGATGCTATACTGATATGCAGCACTGATGGACACTGATAGACGGCACTGCTGGGTGGTACTGATAGTTGGCACTGCTGGGCACAACTGCTGGGCACTTTTGGGGTTGCACTGATTATCAGTGCAAATGTCCTCCGTGACACTTGCCAGTTATCAGCACTACTTTCCTCACACTGTGACAGCGTGAGGAAAGTGCTGCCGATAACCAACAACTGTGCTGTGTCATTGGTAAAAGGCAGCTGTGATTGGCCTTTTACCTTGCGACTTCACATCCAATTTCCTACTGTGCATGCGCAAAACGTGCTGCCCTTTGTGAATGGGCCGCAGTCTTCTGGGACCTGTGAAATGTTCCAGAGGGCTGCAGGGGGAAGGAGGGGGAGCCGAACCTCCAGCTCAGTTCGCCGTGGCAAACTAAGCCAGAAGTGGGAGCAGGTACCTGTCAAAACCAGGTACCCGTTCCCCTCTCCCCCCAAAAGGTGCCAAATGTGGCAGCGGAGGGGGGGGGGGGAGGCAGATAAGGAGGCAGAAAAGCGGAGATTCCACTTTTGGGTGGATTTCTGCTTTAATGTTTGTAATAGTCCCTCGTAACAGAGATTCTCTAGTCCCTTTATTAGTTTTGTTACACTTTGTTGGACTCTCTCTAGTTCCAGCACATACTTCCTAAGGACTGGTGACCAGAACTGGACGGCATACTCAAGATGTGGCCAGACCAGAGTTTTGTAAAGTGGTAGAATTATAGTTTTATCTGAGTCTCAGCTCTGTTCTTGTGTGCTGTGTAAAGGGGAGTGTGTCCCTTCCCTCCAATCAGTCAATCCTCACCGACCTCTTCAATGTGTACTTTCAGACCTCCGCCTCCTGCTTTTTTAAAGCTCAAACAAGCTTTATACATTCTGGACTTTGACAGGATGTACAGCAGAAAGATCTGCAAATAAACAGGTACAACCTAAATAGAAGGATTTGTTTCATCTCTGTGTATCACATTAGGCTAGTCACTTCACTGGGTATATGTAAGGCTTTACAACCACTTCAACCTCATGCCCTATCTATTTAAATGCATATCTATTTCTGTGACTTCAATTGGGTTTTAAAATAAATTGCAAGAATAGGCTATGTGTTTTGCATGTAAACGTGTATGTTAATTAGGGCTATGTGTAAGTAAATGTAAACAGAGTTATCTTTAGTTTTAGGTTAAGTATGTCTATAAAACTGCAGTATGGATGCTTGTGACATATTACCATAAAGACCCTTTGGTCATAATAGGCTTATGATGTCCTATGTCCTATGATGATCCCCACCCCTTACGGGAGGTTGTGGGGGAGCTTATCATGTGACTTTTTTTACTGCGAGTTCTTATTATCTTACAATTTTACCTTCTAAATATATATTGGTGTCTGGATTCTATAGACCCTGTTTGCTGGGAATGTTGTATTGCCTGTTAAGAGTTTCACCACAATTTGTTGATATACTGAAGAGCTGGGAAAACGTAAGAATAAAAAAGATTTATTATAAAAGCCTAAAATTCTGGTTTAAGTACAACAAATTCACTTGCATTCTTACATAGTTAATCTGGCTGAAAAAAGATACAAGTCAATCTAGTTTAACCAATAAAAGGGGGGGGGAAGAAATCCTATACCCACAGTTGATACAGAGGAAGGCAAAAAAAACCCCCAGCAAAGCATGATCTAATTTGCTCTAGCAGGGGAAAAAGTTCCTTCCAAATCCCCCAAGAGGCAATCAGATATTCCCTGGATCAACTTTACCAGTAAGTGTTAGTATCCAGTTATATTGTGTGCATTTAGGAAAGAATCCAGGACTATTTCTTATCTACTGAGCTGGCCAGAACCAGCTCTTGGGAGAGTCTATTCCACAGTTTCACAGCTCTTACTGAAGAAAATTTTCCGTATTTGGAGATTAGATCTCTTTTCCTCCAGAAGTAAAGAGTGCCCCCTTGTCCTCTGTGATGACCTTAAAGTGAATAACTCAACATCACCAAGTTTACTATATGGACCACTTGTGAATTTATACATGTTGATCATATCTCCCTTAATCTCCTCTTCCGAACAGCATATTCCAGATGAGGTTTTACTAATGATTTGACATTCGGAAGAGTTATGTGCAGTATTTAGCTCAGACAAACTGCTTAAACCATAGCTCATCCCTACTGTAGTTCTGCCAGAAATAAACTCAACACTACTCAACTTATTTTGCTAAACTATCCAAACCCACTCACTTTCCTATTGCTACAAAATAGAGACAGATTCTGTAGTTCTCAGAAAAAAAAAGCTAAACAGGATCATTTGAGATAAAAAACAGGAAGTGTGCACAAGACACAGGACAGCTTTAAATTTCTGACTTGATTAGCGGGTATATTTTTGCACTTATTGAACAGAAATAATAAGGACGCAAATAAGGGAAGTTCATTGTTAGGGTTTACACACACTTTAAAGAATGCATTAAAGAATAAGTTCACCTTTACAGAAACATGAATAAATGCACATGTTTTTGCATTTATTAATTTTTCCTGCAGTGACCTGGAAAGCATTGCACCCATGATCAGTAGATTACAGGTGCAATGTGGCCTTCTGCAGACATGTCCTTCGGCTTTCGGCCTGTACCTCTGTAGGGCTTAGTGTTTGAAAGCCAGAGGACATGTCCATGCACTCATCAGCAGCCATGCAGTCCACTAAAACTACAAGTTAGTCTGCCACGGTAGAAAAGGTACTCGTACTCTATACATTCACAAGAATCAGCGAATTAATGATATGACTGTGTGGGTGGAGCCCCGCTGTTTTAAAAAAGTGGCAGCGGGTGCAGGGAGAAAAACCCCTGCGTGCTGCCACAGGAAGCGGGAAATCTGGGGCAAAGGATGCAGGAGCTGGAACATGTTCCATGTTCCACCCATATTTAGGTCCCAAAGATCCAAAGGTGAACTTATCATTTAAGTTGCTCTACAGTGAGGAACAGAAGTATTTGAACACCCTGCAATTTTGCAAGTTCTCCCACTTAGAAATCATGGAGGGGTCTGAAATTCACATTGTGGGTGCATTCCCACTCTGAGAGACAGAATTAAAAACAAAATTCAGGAAATCACATTGTATGATTTTTAAAGAATTTATTTGTCTTGCACTGCTGAACATAAGTATTTGAACACCGGAGAAAATCAGTGTTAATATTTGGTACAGAAGCCTTTGTTTGCAATTACAGAGGTCAAACGTTTTCTGTAGTTCTTGACCAGGTTTGCACACACTGCAACAGGAATTTTGGTCCACTCCTCCACACAGATCTCCTCTAGATCTGTCAGGTTTCGGGGCTGTCGCTGAGCAACACGGAGTTTCAGCTCCCTCCAAAGATGTTCTATTGGATTTAGGTCTGGAGACTGGTTAGGCCACTCCAGAACCTTGATATGCTTCTTATGGAGCCACTGCTTGGTTATCCTGGCTGTGTGCTTTGGGTCGTTGTCATGTTGGAAGACCCAGCCATGACCCATCTTCAATGCTCTGACAGGGAAGGAGGTTGTTGCTCAAAATCTCACAATAAATGGCCCCATTCATCCTCTCCTTAATACAGTGCAGTTGTCCTGTCTCCTTTGCAGAAAAGCACCCCCAAAGCATTATGTTACCACCCCCATGCTTCACAGTAGGGATGGTGTTCTTGGGATGCAACTCATCCTTCTTTTTCCTCCAAACACGAGTGAAGTTTAGACCAAAAAGTTCTACTTTGGTCTCATCTGACCACATGAGTTTCTCCCATGCCTCCTCTGGATCATCCAGATGGTCATTGGCAAACTTCAGATGGGCCTGGACATGTGATGACTTGAGCAGGGGAACCTTCCGTGCAATGCATGATTTGAAACCATGACGGCGTAGTGTTCTACTGACAGTGACCTTTGAAACTGTAGTCCCAGCTCTCTTCATGTCATTGACCAGCTCCTCCCTTGCAGTTCTGGGCTGATTCCTCACCTTTCTTATCATCAGTGATACCCCACGAGGTGAGATCTTGCATGGAGCCCCAGTCCGAGGGAGACTGACAGTCGTCTTTAGCCTCTTCCATTTTCTAACAATTGCTCCAACAGTTGATCTATTTTCATCAAGCTGCTTGGCAATTGCCCCGTAGCCCTTTCCAGCCTTGTGGAGGTCCACAATTTTGTCTCTGGTGTCTTTTGACAGCTCATTGGTCTTGCCCATGGTAGTAGTTGTCGTCTGACTGACTGTGGGGAGGACAGGTGTCTTTAAAGAGCTCAGACAGGTGCTACTAAGTTAGATTAATGAGTGGAGTAGAGGTGGGCTTTTTAAAGACACAGTAACAGGTCTTTGAGAGCCAGAATTCTTGCTGTTTCTTAGGTGTTCAAATACTTATGTTCAGCAGTGCAAGACAAATAAATTCTTTAAAAATCATACAATGTGATTTCCTGAATTTTTTTTTTAATTCTGTCTCTCAGAGTGGGAATGCACCTACAATGTGAATTTAAGACCCCTCCATGATTTCTAAGTGGGAGAACTTGCAAAATCGCAGGGTGTTCAAATACTTCTGTTCCTCACTGTATGTAAAGATTGTAAATTGGTAAACTTCCCTTTCTACCATATCAATTGAGCTTTAAGTTTAAATCAGTGAAATACATATCAGATGCATCAAAACTAAATGGTGTTCAAAGTCTTAGGTTAGGGCTACACAAACATTTTTTTTTTTTTAAAAGAGTCCAAGAGAAGAAAATTGCAAAAAATTTTATTTTCTGCTACTGCTAGATATTGTTGTGAAAATGTTAGAAGACTATCCCTACTGGTTATTTTTGAATGAGAAGAATATTCTAAAATTAGCAATATTAAGAGATATTCCCCTACTCCTGTTCAAGTCTTTGAAGGATATGAAAGTAGATTATTTGCTAATAGTTTCAGCTTCACAATTAAATTGCAGCATTATACATTCAGGGAGATTAATCGTAAACAATGTGATACAAAGATTGATCTCATAAGATCTGAATATCTGAATGTCTTTTGAGTGACTAAATGTCACCTGCATATCCCTTGCTTTATATTTTCTTTTCTTTAGAAAGTAGCCAAAACCTAATAAAAAAAATAGCACAGAATGCTTGTTTTTAACCTTTATTTAACAAAATTGATTTAGAAAAAAAATAAAAGGTATTTTAGACTGTTAAAATTATAATAACATTGTGAAAAATATCTGCTGGAAAATTTACATAGACCACTTTGCAGTCAAAAATCAAACTTTCTTTGTACGCATATGACCTAATTAAGCAAATTTATCAACCAGAGGATAATCAATAACAAAATGAAGCCTATGTAAAAAACGTTTGCTGTACGAATGTGGCTAAAATCCGCACAGTCAGAACAAACATACACCATATTTTTTTCTAATACGTGTATTTCCTATATCATCAGTGCCATTTAGTGTCCATAGTGCATTTTTTTTTCTGCACCACAAAATTTTTTTTTAAATGTCGCCAATAATAAAAGGAACTACATCTATTAGAGAAAATATGGCGATTGTTCTTTCTGACTGTGGGTAGTATTTGCCACATTCATATGAATGTTTTATACATAAGCCCCCAATGTGTTGATTGACCCAAAGTATATAACCAAAACAAAGAAAGCTGTGTGCAAAGAATAAAGCTTGACAAAACAACACTAACAAAAGAGGTTGCGGTAGATGTGGGGGTTTAACCTCCCATTCTCACATCATCACAAAAGTCAGCATAGCAACAAGCAAGTACAGTCAATGGGAAATACATTAGGAATACTTTCTTTCATAACAAATGACATTCAGGATGGAAACAAAATTCACCAACACATTAAGGACTAGAGTGCATGAAAAATGGCAACAGGCGCTATGAACAGATGATTGAATTTTTTTTTTCCTAGCAAAAGACAATTGTTTTGCCAAAGAGCCACCGCAGGGTAAATGAATAAGTTATTGCAGGCAACAGTGAAACACAGTGGGAGTTCCATTTAGGTTCTGCGCTGCATTTCTTCATTTCTTTGCATCTCCATTATCCAATATGGGGGCATCTGATTGGTATGGCATGGTAATGACAACAAACCTATTGCCAAAATCATAAAAACTGCCCCACAGAGTCTTGATGTTAAAGCAGATTTCCAGGCTGAATTCCACTTTAAACAGTTTGTTTGGTCCAAGCTGGCCCAAACAAACAACTTCCATTACAGAACGTAACATTAACTACAAACAGGAAGAGGCGCTGCTGGAGTTATAGAGAGTCGGGCTGAGTGCTTCTCCGCCATTCAGGAGAAGCCTTGTATTTTTTTCAATGATTACAAGACTTCCTCTGACTGGCCAAGGTGGAGACTGGTTAGTCTAATAGTAGTTTAGGAAGTTGTCTGCTCACACAAACTGCTGCTGAATGCCACATGTGTTCTCTTGGAAGCAGGTTCAGTGTACTGATGCTGAAACCTCCAGCCCAAATAGCTAAAGGGAAGCCCCAAAAGGCTGTGCTTTCTCCTCTCTGTGAACATTCTAGATTGCTGTGTCCCCATATTTCTGTGAATTCTGTTTGTCATATCAGCTGCACTGTGTTTTATCATTAAAAATCTTTATTACATCTGCACTCTCCAACCCCTGTCTGCTTGAAGAGCTGCAGGACGTAGTGAAACATCTAACAAGACTTTATGGACTAAAAAAAAAACTTTTTATGTGTTAACAGTCTCGGTGCATGACTTAGTTTTTTTATTTACATATCTACAGTACATTTGAAGGTTCTAGAGTAGTCATCACCTTTTTTCTACCCTAGCTTCATTGAGCCACTTTGGCGAGATCTTAAAGATCAAGTCTATGCTAGACAAACAAATAATTTAAAGAAACAAGGTTTTTTGCCAAGAAAATTGGGCAGCTATACCGAAAAAATAAAGAGCTTCAATTACAACTTTCACAAAAGGCTGCAAGCTGCCATTGATGCTCAAGGGGGCAATATACAATACTAAGAACTAAGGGCATCCAAACTTTTTGAACAGGACCATTTTTTATTTTCCTTTATTGTTTTTTTTTTAAAAGGACACATTCACCTTTGGGAACATGTTACGTGTTCCATTCATTTTTACGGTGAAACAGGTAACATGTTCCCAATGCTGAAAAGAAAAACTGAAAATCCTCCTGCGCTGATATGGAAATAGCCCTAATCAATAGCAGCCAACACCCAATAGTGATAACCAATCAAAAAATAAAAATTAAAATAAATGGTGCAGCACTAACTACAAAAAACAAGTATAAATAAATGAATATATGTGTAATAATACTTAAAGTGCTAATATATCAAAAAACAAAAAATACATATATCAATAAAGTGACTGATGGAAAAAAACGGTGATATCATAAATGAAAGTGAACAACACTGGTGTAAGGGTCACCTTGGTGACCTATAAAAGTGATAAACACACAAGATATACAATAAGTAAACTCGTGTTAAGTGTTCTTATTCTTTCTCAAAAAAACCTTATAAACCAAACACTTATAAGTCCATAGATCACAAATAATAAGTGTTAATAAAACCATGCAATGTGTTTGAAAGTGATAACTTCGTACAAGTGCCAGTACACTCTTAATCCACTCCAGCTGCAGTGCTTCCTCACCTCCTTACTGTGACCCCAAAGGGCCCAACAAGCATTCAGGATCACTCTGGATCCTTCACATCACCGGCTAATAACTCTCCAGAAAGCCAAGGATCATAAACGGTCTCCTGTTCCTCCTCCAATGCTTCCTCCTCTGCCCTTTATAAAAGTACTCTGTGGGGTATATTACTCACAATACCTATTGATATTGTAGGATGGGCGTGTTGGATCCATGAAGTCTATGTTTTAAGGAACCTCTCCATCTCTCCGCTCATCTTTTTAAGTGGGAGAACTTGCACAATTGGTGGCTGACTAAATACTTTTTTGCCCCACTGTATATGTCCAGACAAAGTTTACCAGCATCAGTATGCACTAGCTAACGTTAGTATAACACTGCCTAATTTGTCTGCCTAAATGATTTATACTATTTTAAAGGACACTAAACACTTTATTTTATTATTATTATTTTTTTTAATATTGTAATTGTGTCTAACTACTATGGTATTAAACAGAGGCACATGGCCATTTGTAGGCTGGGATTGGCCTCTGCAAGTTGTGAAGTTTGTTTGTAAAATATGCTCTTTACACACAGAAATGATCCTTTCAAATCACATTTTTTCAAAGAAAAAATGGATTCAGTTTACATCAGTTAGCACATTCGTCTTCAGTTCAGTTTACATCAGTTTGCACTTCAGTTTAGTACAGTTTACATCAGTATACATCCGTTTTTGTATCTGTTTTTTTAGTTGTTGCAGAGACCATTCAAAGGTGATAAAAGTATAAACAAAAAATGTTTCTTGCCTAAAAACAGACATAAATGGAAAAGATGGAAACGGATGGGATCTGTTTACATCCGTTCAGTTCCATTTCAATGGATATGGATGTTGGCCGTGCTGTTTACAAATGGACTTGAATGGAAATGGATGTAGTCGGATATAAATGGATTATCATCTATTTACATCTGCACACCCATAGATATACATTGTGGTTTAGTCTGGATTCATCTGAAAAACTGAATGACAGATCTAGACTGAATGCTTGTGTGGAAGGGGCCTAAGCCTGATACCTTGCATGTCATCACCTGATTGGTAACCATGCTGATTGATTCCTGATTGTTCGATCTAGATCTAGCTCTAGAGGGATTTCTCATTAGATGCTCATGGCTCAGTTTGTCTGAACAGCACCTCCAGGTTCTGGTAGGGAAATAAAATGCAATTTAGGATCCTGGAACTTACATGGCTGGAATCATTTTTGCCATACACAGTGGTAGATTATCAGATATCAGAATATCATGCCTATAATTACTATTTATGATTAGATACAAACACATTTAGAACAACTTTTTGAATTTGTCTAGCACTATTGTAGCATGCACAGCAAAATAAAATCTGAACAGAAAAATTTACCACATTCAAATTATTAATAAGTCTCACAAACTTCAGACCAATAGAAATAGGAGATTAGGTTAAGCATTTTACAAAAAATAAAAAAGAAAGGAAGAAAAGGCAGTACAATGAGCTGGGAATAGTTAAAGGAGCAAAGAGCTTAAAATCAAACTGCATGGAATATTAAAAGGTGAAAGATTATATACCTGAAACCATAATCTTTCTTTAGACCATCTCCCTACACACTTGGCAGGAGGCTAAGAGAAGTTCACACTACCCATTTTAGACACAGGGAATAGAGAGTGCTTAGAACTGATCCCTAGTAAGCCTCATATGCAATTTCTACATTTTCTGTAATTGTAATCAGTTCATGAAGATTCTGGTGTATTTTAAACATGGAACATAAATATGCCACAGTAGCTGAACACTCCTAAAACAGGTTTGCAGATAAGAGGTGACAGAGAAATACTGTATAATGAACCAACTTATCTAAGGTTATCTTGCATTTACTTGTGCTCATGTACATTAGGGGAAAATAAAAAGAAACAGTAAGGAGCATTCAGGCTTAAGCTGTGCTGGGTTACAAATAATCAAAATAAGGACAGGTAAACCTTTTCTCAAATCTGAACTAAAATCTACCCATGCATAGTCAGAAATACTTCTTCTCATGTTCTGCTTTGTTGAAAAGTTCCATACTTAGCACTTTTGCCTCTGGACTGTTCTACATGTTATGTACTGTATGTGTGCACTGATTTCATCATTGGAGTAAAGGTGGAACCCTCCAGCACAGCAACAGTGGACATGAGGCATAAGTGTTTTAAAAACTTTTAAATAGGAGAATGGATTTAATATTTGTGTTTGTTTATGACCTACCTCTCATCAACCCCACAAAAAACTGTGTGTACTTTTTATTCAAGTGGATTATTAATTAGCTCAATATCAAGACGAATTCCAGTCTCATTAAAGTGATATTAAACCCAAAACGCAAAAGTTCAATATATTTCAGCTTCCCAATTCGTAGGCCTCTTTCACACGAGCAGACTGTCGGCAGACTGTCAGCTTTTCAGGCGGACCCTCAATTCCCATTCTTCTCGAAGGAGAAGCGATTGTAAACGGACATGTGTCCATTTACACCTGCCTACACCCAATCCAATTAGCTAACTACAGACCGATGGGGATCTGTTCCCTTTTCATCTAGTTGATCTGACTGGATGGCAGTTGGGTGTAAATGGACAGGCATTTACATCTGACCTCCCAGAGAGGAGAGCAGGCTGTGTCTTCTCTGCATAAGTGGAGTGGACACAGACAAGCCATCCACCTGCTCAGCAGGGATCAGTGGACAGATCCCCTGCTGAGCAAGCAGAAGGGGCCTTAGACCTGGTGGCTAAATTTGATTCCCTTTTTATTTTTTTATTTTCACCTGGTGATCCAGCCAGTAATAGCAGAATTTATTTTTTACCACAAGTTTTTGGAAAATGACAAAAAAAAAATATTTTTTTTACACAAAATTGTCACTTAAATAATTTATTGCTCACACATGCCATGGGTATATGTAGAATTACTCCACAAAATACATTATGCTACTTCTGAGTATGGGGATACCACATGTGAGAGACATTTTGGCAGTCTAGTCAAGTACAGGACCCCAAAATCCAATAAGCACCTTCAGGCTTTTAAAGGGCTTTATTTCCTCATTACACTTCTTGACTACCTATCACAGTTTCGGAGGTCCTGAAATGCCAAGATAGCACCAAACCACCCCAAATGACACCTTTTTGGAAAGTAGACACCCCATGGAATTTGATAAGAAGCATTGTGAGTATTTTGCAGATCTCATTTGTTGCCACATGTTTTTGGAAAATGAAGAAAGAAAACAAAAAAATATTTTTTCTTTTTTTATATTTCAAAACCTTGTGAGAAAAAAATGAGATCTGCAAAATACTCACCATGCCTCTTTTTAAATTCCTTGGGGTGTCTACTTTCCAAAAAGGGGTCATTTTAGGGGCTTTGGTGCTATACTGGCATTAGGTAGTGAGGAAGTGAAATGAGGAAGTTACGCACCTTTAGGCTTTCAAAGTGGTCATTGGATTTTTGTGGCTAGGCTCCAAAAAAGTCTCACATATGTGGTATCCCCATACTCGATAGAAGTAGCAGAATGTATTTTGGGGTGAAATTTCACATATACCCATGGCTTTTGTAAGCAATATATAATTTAAGTGACAACTTTGTGTAAAAAAAAAATGTTTTTGTCATTTTCCAAAAAATTGTGGAAAAAAAAATAATCTTCCATAGATTCAATATGCCTCTCAGCAGATAGCTTAGGGTGTCTACTTTCAAAAAAGGGGTCATTTGTGGGTGTTTGTACTGTCCTGGTATTTTAGCCCCTCAAGAAATGTGAAGTCAAAAAGTAAAAGCTGTGTAAATTCCATTATCTATAGTTTGTAGATGCTATAACTTTCACACAAAGCAATCAATATACACTTATTGGGATTTTTTTTCTACCAAAAACATGTAGCAGAATACATTTTGGCCTAAATTTATGACTAACTTTGAGTTTACTATATATTTTGTATAGCAAAAAAATATTGTGTTTTTTTCAAAATTTGTGGTCTTTTTTTTGTTTATAGCGCAATAAATAAAAAGCGCACAGGTGATCAAATACCACCAAAAGAAAACTCTATTTGTGTGAAAATGGACATAAATTTAATTTATGTACAGCATTGAACAACCACGCAACTGTCAATTAAACTAGCACAGTGCTGTATAGCAAAAAATGGCGTAAATTGCAGTATCTATACCATAGTTTGTAGACGCTATAACTTTCACACAAAGCAATCAATATACACTTACTGGGATTTTTTTTTACCAAAGACATGTAGCAGAATACATTTTGGCCTAAATTTAGGACTAACTTTGAGTTTACTATATATTTCTTTAGAGCCGAAAGTAAAAATTATTTTTTTTTTTTTTTAATTTTCGGTCATTTTTTGTTTATAGCTCAAAAAATAAAAAGCACACAGGTGATCAAATACCACCGAAAGAAAGCTCTATTTGTGTGAAAAAAAGGACATACATTTCATTTGGGTACAGCATTGCATGACCGTGAAATTACCAGTTGAAATAATGCAGCGCCAAAAAGGAAAAAAAGACCTGGTCATTAAGAGGGGTAAATCATCAGGATGGCAAGTGGTTAATTTGTAAATTAAGCCCATCTAAATCTGCAAGTGCATCTAACATTACAATGCTACGCTCCAATGGTGTCTACATTGCTTCTCCGTCCAGTGTTGTCACCCTAGGAGAGGAAGTGTGTTACTGGCTGTATCATCAGGTGAACACAAAATGAAAAAAAGCCTAAAAAAAAAATACAGCCACCACATTTGAGAATTGGTAAGTTTCAATATATTAAATGTTTGTGTTTAATACTCCTTTAAATAATAAAAGAAAAAAAAAGATAAGCTCACTAAACATATCCAAGTTATCACTCAATTTGACTTATTTTGGGGGCTATATGGACTGCCTATAGAGGGAATTGTTGCAAATGGTCAGACGTTTAGGTACTGCTGTATAATGCGGGCAATTGTAGTTCTCTGTATCAGATTACCAATTACTAGCATTATACAGTATACACTATCTACTTAAACTGAATCCTAAGCGAGAGAAATAAAGGAACTGTAAATGCTGCCCTCCTTCTGGAAATGCTAACTGAATCTATGTCACTGACATAGAACGAGTAAGCCGATCAAGAAAGTTGCATTAAAAACAGATCTCTTTATCTAAATATTTGCTCTGGGCTAGTGGCTCAAAGCACTAATGTATGACAACTAGGCAACTAGCTTTTGCAGAATAAGAAGTTCACAATAGTAGTCTCCATGATTCTTGCAGGAAAGGCTTCCTGTTGATATATGTCATGTACATGAAAGCATTAGGTCTTTATAGAGTAGGGACAAACTAGAGGGGATTTACTAACATAGTTTGGTGGCTTGAATATATTCTCTGATGAATGAAAACCAAGAAATGTTGTGTTAAAGTGAAATTCAACTAAATATTTTTAGAGTGTATAACAGCAGGTTGACAGAGAACTCAATGTATGAAAGTTCTACTCATTAAACACGATCCTAACAGTTTGAGACAGAAATTTAACAGTTTAGTATTTTATTTACTACATTTATAAAACACACTCAGTCATTAGGGGCCCATTCACAACAAATTGCAGAGCACGTGTTGTCATGAACTGAACCATATTGTTTTTAACACATTAAAACAAACAATCTGTACTGCACCTCAAAATACAAAAAAATAGGTCACACTGCATTTTTTTCTTGTGGTACACTGGGGTGCCAATCAAAATTATTGGCACTGCAATGCCCTGCTTTTACTACTAAGTGGCCATGTGAATGGGCCCTAAAGAAACTAAATTTAGTCACACTAGGGAGATATCCACTCGCTTCAAGAAAAAGGAAAAAACAGCTACTTTTCCACCTGTACTTTAGGTGGATTTTCTCTGTTTATTAGGAAAAGCAGACCTTTCACAAAAAGAAAAGATGATATTTATTTGAAAGAAAGTACCTGCTTCATCAGACAAAGCTAAAAAAAACAAAACTAAACAAAAAAATCAAAAAACAAGAAAACCATATATACACCTAAAACAATGCAAAAACATGTATACAAAATTTTTTTTTAAACTATGCACCAATTACTGTATGTGCCATTATACGGTGGGTATAGAAAAGAATCACAATCCGTTAAAATAATCAATTTTTTTTGCTTTGCAGCCTTAAAAGAAGACAGACACAGTTTTTGTTTTCTCCAGCTGTATTTACTCAGTACAATCTATAATATCCAAGTGAAAGATATAACAACAACATATTGGGAAATAAATATAAAAAACTCAAAAACAGAATCACTGGGGTGTCCGTTTATGACACAGAGAATAGCTGTGATTCAACGGATCTCAGCTATTCTCTGGTCATTCACAGTTTATGACACTCAGGAGATCATGTCAGCCCTTCTCTGGAGATCTGTGTTCTCCCTCCAGATTCTCCAGCCCAGAGCTGGAGAATCAGAGGGACCGAAAACTAAGCAGAGATAATTTACCTCTGCTTATTAAACTGATCTTTTACTGTAATCTCGCGAGATTATAGTAAAATGAGCCATTTTCCAGAGTTTGTAGACCGTTCTCCAGCGTTTGGAGACCGTTCTCCCTTCGTTTGGAGAACTGCTTCATAAACTGCATTCACAGGAGAACTGTGTTCTCCGAGAATGCCGGAGAACTGAGCAGCGATCTAGTACCGCTGGTTCATAAACGGACACCTTAGTTGGAAAAAGGATCACCCCCTTGTGTCAGTATTTTGTTGAACCACGTTTTTCTTTAATTACAGCCTTTAGTCTGTTCGGATATGTCTACCAACCTAGCACATCTAGACTGCAATATTTGCCCACTCTTTTTAGCAGAACTGCTCAAGATCAGTTAAATATCATGGTGACCATTTGTGGACTGCAGTCTTCAAGTTATTCCACAGATATTCAGTGGGGTTGGGCTCTGACCAGGCCATGCAAAAGACATTCACCTCTTTCTCCTCCAACCACTGTGTGGTCATTTTTGCTGTGTGCTTTGGGTCATCATCATGTTGGAAGGTAAACCTTCTTTCCATTTACAACTTCCTGGCAGAGGGCAGCAGATTTTCGGTATTTTGCCCCATCCATTTTTCCTTCTATCCGGACAAGTGCTCTAGTCCCTGTTGCAGAGAATCAACCCATAACAGAATATTACCACCTCCATGATTTATTGTAGGAATGGTATTATTTGGATGGTGAGCTGGATTGGATTTTCCCCAGACATATCATTTAGTGTTGAGGCCAAATTATTGAATTTAGTCTCATCTGACCACAACCCCTTTTTCCATGTGGCCTCAGAATCCTCAAGGTGCATTTTGGCAAAGCTCAGTTGTGGCTGCATGTGGCCTTTCTTGAGTGGCTTTTTTTTGCAACCTTCCCATACAAGCCACATTTGTGGAGAATTTGTGATATTGTTGTCACAAGCACACAATAACCTCTCTTTGTCATAAATTCCAGCAACTGCTTCAGAGTTCCTGTAGGCCTCTGGGTAGCCTCTCTGACCAGTTTCCTCCTGGCTTTTTCATCCAGTTTGGAGCAAAGTCCCCGATCCAGGGAGGGCCTGTGTTGTACCAAATACATTCCACTTCTTAATAATATAATTCACCGAGCTTCTAGGCATTGATGAAGCCTTTGAAATTTTTTTTATATCCATCTCCTAACTTGTGCCTGTCCACAACTTTATCCTGGAGATCTTTTGACAGTGCCTCGCCATCCAAAGTTGATTGTTTGCTTCAGTTACACTACCAAGGACTGAAATGCTCCAGGAAAGCTCTTTTTGTGCTAATCAAAATGAACACAGCTGATCACAGTTGAAAGTCGATTGGCTTTGTGTGCCATTGAGAAGGCAATTAACTACACCTGATTGAGTTTACAAGTCATTTTAGGAGGGGGGTGATCCTCTTTCCAGCTCAGTGATTCCATTTTTGAATTTTTTTCTGACATGTTGGTGTTATATCTTTCACATGGATATTATAAGTTGCACTGTGCAGTGGACAAAAAAAACCTGTGTGTCTTCATTTCAGTCTGCAAAGCAACAAAATGTGCCTATTAAAAAAAAAAAAAAAGGAAAGGAAAGGGGGGGGGGGGTTATTTTCTATAGCCACTATATTTGGAGCATTTGCTCTTCTCTGAAATGTTGCTGTCTTTTTTTCTAAGATCTGCTTTTTCCTGGTAAATGAACTATATCTCCCAAGTAATGTATAAATAATTCACTTTGTTAGATATAAATTGATCTCAGTGGCTGCCATTATTGCCTTGTTGCATATCTTCCTAAAACAAGTAGTTGGTGTTGTGTTTCTTACTTCCGTTTGTTGGCCTATAGGGCCTACAAACAGTGCAAATCTACAGTAAACAGTGCATCCAGAAAGTATTCACAGAGCTTAACTTTTGCCACATTTTGTTATGTTACAGTCTTATTTCAAAATGGATTAAATTAATTTTTCTCCTCAACAGTCTGCAAACAATACCCCATAATGACAACGTGAAAGAAGTTCGGTTTGAAATCTTTGCAATTTATTAAAAATAAAAAAATGAAAAAACCACAGTATTCACAGCCATTTCTCAATACTTTGTTGAAGCACCTTTAGCACCAATTACAGCCTTAAGTTGTTTTGAGTATAATGCTACAAGCTTGGCACACATATTTTTGGGAAATTTCTCCCATTCTTCTTTGCAGTACCTCCCAAGTTCCATCAGGTTGGATGGGGAGCATCGGTGCACAGCCATTTTTAGATCTCTCCAGAGATGTTCAATCAGGTTCAAGTCTGGGCTCTGGCTGGGCCACTCCAGGACATTTACAGAGTTGGCCCATAGCCATTCCTTTGTTATGTGGGCTGCTTGCTTCGGGTCATTGTCCTGTTGAAATATGAACTGTCGCCCCAGTCTAAGGTACAGAGTGCTCTGGAAGAGGTTTTCATCAAGGATGTCTCTGTACATTGCTGCATTCATCTTTCCTTCGATCCTGACTAGTCTTCCAGATACTGCCGCTGAAAAACAACCTCACAGCATGATGCTGCCACTACCATGCTTCACTGTAGGGATTATATATTGGCCAGGTGGTGAGCGGTGCCTGGTTTCCTCCAAACATGATGCTTGGCATTCAGACCAAAGATTTCAATCTTTGTTTCATCAGACCAGAGAGTTTTGTTTCTCATGGTCTGAGAGTCCCTCAGGTGCCTTTTGGCAAACTCCAGGCAGGCTGCCATTTGCCTTTTACTGAGGAGTGGCTTCCGTCTGGCCACTCTACCATACAGGCCTGATTGGTGGAGTGCTGCAGATGGTTGTTCTTCTGGAAGGTTCTCCTCTCTCCACAGAGAAACGCTGGAGCTCTTTCAGAGTGACCATCGGGTGCTTGGTTACCTCCCTGGCAAAGGACCTTCTCCCTCAATCGCTCATGTTGGCTGGGCGGCCCACTCTAGGAAGATTCCTGGTGATTCCAAACTTCTTCCATTTACGGATGATGCAGGCCACTGTGCTCATTGGGACCTTCAATACTCCAGACATTTTTCTGTACTCTTCCCCAGATCTGTGCCTTGATACAATCTTGTCTCGGAGGTCTACAGACAATCCCTTGGACTTCATGGCTTGGTTTGTGCTCTGACATGCACTGTTAACTGTGGGACCTAATATAGACAGGTTTATGCCTTTCCTAATCATATCCAATCAACTGAATTCCCCACAGGTGGACTCGAATCAAGTTGTGGAAACATTTCAAGGATGATCAGTGGGAACAGGATGCACCAGAGCTCAATTTTGAGTGTCATGGCAAAGGCTGTGAATACTTATGAACATGTGATTTTTTCCAGTTTTTATTTTTAATAAATTGCAAAGATTTCAAAATTAACTTCTTTCACGTTGTCATTATGGGGTATTATTTGTAGAATGTTGAGGAAAAAAATGAATTTAAACCATTTTGGAATAAGGCTGTAACATAACAAAATGTTGTAAAAGTTAAGCACTGTTAATACTTTCAGGATGCACTGTATGTCCCATTTTTTATTCAATGCTTGGAATTAACCATTTTACTTCCATCCACTCACCTCAGTCTGGTTAGATCAACTTCTTTGTGTGCCAGCTCTGTCTGTTTAACAGCAACCTGTGATGACAGGTTGTTTATTTTATTGTGCATATCCTCCATCTGGTTACCAGCTTCTTTTAAATTCAACTCTAGCGCCTGTAATAGAGATGTAGTAAAGAAAACATCATTACAAATGACGTATTGCTCAAATTAGTATCTTTTCTTTCTTAAGTCACTAAAATGCTTGCATGTCATTGTTGATTGCACACATGTTGAACTGTGAAAGTGTATAATGACACATTCGGAAACTCCAACAGGGACTTTAGATTTATTCAAATAAAGCCAAGTGACAAGTATGCAGGCAGCATGCAAAGACTCAATGACACAAAATATTTTCTCATGCAGTAACAACACACAAATGGAAGCTGACTGATAGAATACAAAATCAACAATCACAAGCCAAATACAAAAAAGCACATATGTGAAAAATATCAGGAAAACTACCTCCCTGAACTATAAAGATGTCACACAACACTGTAGTATTAAAAACATGAATAAGTGAAATACAACAAACTAGAATATATATATATATATATATATATATATATATAAATACACGCACACTATATTGCCAAAAGTGTTGGGACACCAGTCTTTACACACATATGAACTTTAATGGCATCCCAGTCTTAGTCCACAGAGTTTAATATTGAGTTAGCCCAGCCTTTGCAACTATAACAGCTTTAACTTTTCTGGGAAGGCTGTCCTCCAGAAGCGCATTTATAAGGTCAGGCACTGATGTCAAATGAGAAGGTCTGGCTCACAGTCTCTGCTCTAATTCATCCCAAAGGTGTTCTAATTGGGTTAAGGTCAGGTGCAGGCTAGTAAAGTTCCTCGACTCCAAACTCGCTCATCCATGTCTTTACGGTCCTTGCTTTGTGCACTGGTGCGCAGTCATGTTGGAAAAAGAAGGGGCCATCCCCAAACTGTTCCCACAAACTTGGGAGCATGAAAATGCTCAAAATGTCTTGGTATGCTAACGCCTTAAGAGTTGCCTTCACTGGAACTAAGGGGCCAAGCCCAACCCCTGAAAAACAACCCAACACCATAATTCCCTCTCCACCAAACATTACACTTGGCACACTGCAGTCAGGCAAGTACAGTCCTCCTGGCAACCGCCAAACCCAGACGTCCATCAGATTGCCAGACAGAGAAGCGTGATTCATCACTCCAGAGAACATGTCTCCACTGCTCTAGAGTCCAGTGGCGGCGTGCTTTACACCATTGCATCCAACGCTTTGCATTGCACTTGGTGATGGATGTAAGGCTTGGATGCAACTGCTCAGCCACGGAAACCCATTCCATGAAGCTCTCTATGCACTGTTGTTGTGCTAATCTGAAGGCCACATGACGTTTGGAGGTGTTTAGCTATTGACTGCAGACAGCTGGCGACCTCTGCAAACTGTGCGCTTCAGCATGCACTCACCCTGCTCTGTCATTTTACGCGGCCTACCATTTTGTGGCTGAGTTGCTGTTGTTCCCAGTTGCTTCCACTTTGCTAGAATACCACTAACTGTTGACCATGGAATATTTAGTAGCAAGGAAATTTCACAGATGGACTTATTGCACATGTGGCAACCTATGATGGTACCATGCTTGAATTCACTGAGCTCCTGAGAGTGACTCATTCGTGCACAAATGTTTGTAGAAGCAGTACTAAAACTGGAAAGTGCAAAATCTGGTTCAGCTGTGTATTTTAGCCAATCAGCTTCTAACTTCAACATGTTCAATTAAGCTTTGCCAAAAAAAAAAGGAAGGTGATTGGTTTCTATGCAGAGCTGCACCAGCTACAGAATTTGCCCACTGCTTGCAGTCAATCACAAGGAGAGAGCGGACCTGGTAGGGAAATAGTGACTCAGCTTCTTCATCAGGCTACACCCACTGAGCATTACTGCTTGCCAGGAGGCTTCTGGTTGTGAAACTGGCAGTGTACTTAAAAACCAGTGACAGGAGGGGAGGAGGTACTGGTAGCAAATAGGCCACCTACTACAACAAGTACAGAGACGGAAGCTCTTTCTCTCTCTTTTTCTTTCTTTCTGTATCAACTTATAGTTGGCCTGAAATATCTCCTGTTTCATTATCTATGAACTTGATGTTAATTATTTTTCAAATGGGTGCAATACAATCACCATAGTGGCGCTATTAAGAAATACTTGAATCTCCAGTATGTGTCAGCAAGGCATTTTTAAGTTTAGCTCAGGCCATTTTGAAGGACCAGAGCACTAGAAGTGTTTTTAAGGATTGATTGAATTGCCCATTACTTCTATTTGAAAGCAGAGACTGTAGAATCAAATGGTCGCAGTTGCAATTTTTTTTAGATCACACAATATTTACACTAGTGTTGGGAAAATATATATTTTCCATAGTAATTACACTTAAATAAATTTTAGCGCACACATTTGCAATATAATTTCCAGTATTTTGGTAAAATATAGAAGATGAAGATATATAGAGTAAATAGATACCAAATATGCCAAGCTTTGAAACTGTGTGCACCAGAAATAATGCTCATGCATGGAGATTCCCAATACATAATTGTCATTTTCACATGCATATGCACCAGCAGTTTGCATTCATGTGGGGGACTTTAACTTTTCCCCTTTTTTTTATTAAACTTAAATTTTTTTTTTCTTGTTTTAGAAAGTTTATTGCGATCACAAGGGGCCTGATAAGCCCCATGGAGAGTGAAAGTTCACTGCAATGTAAAACTAACCAGGTATTGGTGACTTTAACTACATAGCCATCAGCTGGGAGCAAAAAGGAACACAAAATAAAACATGCCAGCACCATAATCGTTATGATGGCAGAAGTAAAAGGGTTAAAAGATTAGGTCACATAGAGAAACACAATTATCTGGGTTAATGTATATCATTGAAAGCAGAAAGCTCACCCAGACCTTTTGAACCTCTGTCATGTCTACAGTCTATAAACATGTTGGGGAAATTCTCTTAGACACCTTTTACCAGGTAGCTCCAGCCACTGGTAAAGGAAGTGAAGGTGAATATACACTGTTCAAAAAAATTAAAGGAACACTTTGAAAAACACATCAGATCTCAATGGGGAAAAATATCATGCTGGATATCTATACTGATATGGACTGGGTAATGTGTTAGAAATGTAAGGATGCTCCATCGTTTCCTGGAAATGAAAATTATCAACCTACAGAGGACTAAATTCAAAGACGTTCCGAAAATCAAAGTGAAAAAAATTATGCAGCAGGCTAGTCCATTTTGCTGAAATTTCACTGCAGCAACAGAAAATGGTACGCAGTAGTTTGTATGGCCCCCTACATGCTTGTATGCATGCCTGACAACATTGGGGCATGCTCCTAATGAGATGACGTAAGGAGTCCTGGGGTATTTCCTCCCAGATCTGGACAAGGGCATTACTGAGCTCCTGGACAGTCTGAGGTGCAACCTGGCAGCGTCAGATGGACCGAAACATGATATCCTAGAGGTGTTCTACAGTCAGGTCCATAAATATTGGGACATCGACACAATTCTAACATTTTTGGCTCTATACACCACCACAATGGATTTGAAATGAAACGAACAAGATGTGCTTTAACTGCAGACTGTCAGCTTTAATTTGAGGGTATTTACATCCAAATCAGGTGAACAGTGTAGGAATTACAACAGTTTGCATATGTGCCTCCCACTTGTTAAGGGACCAAAAGTAATGGGACAATTGGCTTCTCAGCTGTTCCATGGTCAGGTGTGTGTTATTCTCTCATTATCCCAATTACAATGAGCAGATAAAAGGTCCAGAGTTCATTTCAAGTGTGCTATTTGCATTTGGAATCTGTTGCTGTCAACTCTCAAGATAAGATCCAAAGAGCTGTCACTATCAGTGAAGCAAGCCATCATTAGACTGAAAAAACAAAACAAACCCATCAGAGAGATAGCAAAAACATTAGGCGTGGCCAAAACAACTGTTTGGAACATTCTTAAAAAGAAGGAACGCATTGTGAGCTCAGCAACACCAAAAGACCCGGAAGACCACGGAAAACAACTGTGGTGGATGACCAAAGAATTCTTTCCCTGGTGAAGAAAACACCCTTCACAACAGTTGGCCAGATCAAGAACACTCTCCAGGAGGTAGGTGTATGTGTGTCAAAGTCAACAATCAAGAGAAGACTTCACCAGAGTGAATACAGAGGGTTCACCACAAGATGTAAACCATTGATGAGCCTCAAAAACAGGAAGGCCAGCTTAGAGTTTGCCAAAGACATCTAAAAAAGCCTTCACAGTTCTGGAACAACATCCTATGGACAGATGAGACCAAGATCAACTTGTACCAGAGTGATGGGAAGGGAAGAGTATGGAGAAGGAAAGGAACTGCTCATGATCCTAAGCATACCACTTCATCAGTGAAGCATGGTGGTGGTAGTGTCATGGCGTGGGCATGTATGGCTGCCAATGGAACTGGTTCTCTTGTATTTATTGATGATGTGACTGCTGACAAAAGCAGCAGGATGAATTCTGAAGTGTTTCGGGCAATATTATCTGCTCATATTCAGCCAAATGCTTCAGAACTCATTGGACGCCGCTTCACAGTGCAGATGGACAATGACCCAACGCATACTGCAAAAGCAACCAAAGAGTTTTTAAGGGAAAGAAGTGGAATGTTATGCAATGGCCAAGTCAATCACCTGACCTGAATCCAATTGAGCATGCATTTCACTTGCTGAAGACAAAACTGAAGGGAAAATGCCCCAAGAACAAGCAGGAATTGAAGACAGTTGCAGTAGAGGCCTGGCAGAGCATCACCAAGGATTAAACCCAGCATCTGGTGATGTCTATGCATTCCAGACTTCAGGCTGTAATTGACTGCAAAGGATTTGCAACCAAGTATTAAAAAGTGAAAGTTTGATTTATGATTATTATACTGTCCCATTACTTGGGAGGCACATATGCAAACTGTTGTAACTCCTACACCATTCACCTGATTTGGATGTAAATACCCTCAAATTAAAGCTGACAGTCTGCAGTTAAAGCACATCTTGTTCGTTTCATTTCAAATCCATTGTGGTGGTGTATAGTGCCAAAAATGTTAGAATTGTGTCGATGTCCCAATATTTATGGACCTGACTGTATTTGATTTAGGTCAGGCGAAAGTGGGGGCCATACAATGGTATCAACTGCTTCATCCTCCGGGAACTTCCTGCATACTCTCGCCACATGTGGACAGGCATTGTCCTGCACCAGGAGGAACCTGGGACCCGCTGCACCAGCGTAGGGTCCGACAATAGGTGCAAGCATTTCATCCCGATATCTAATGGCAGTCATGGTGCCATTGTCTACCCTGTAGAGGTCTGTGTGTCCCTCCATGGATATGCCTCCCCAGACCATTACTGACCCACCACCAAAACGGTCATGCTGAATGATCTTACAGGTAGCATAACATTCTCCACAGCTTCTCCAGACCCTTTCATGTCTGTCACATGTGCTCAGGGTGAACCTGCTCTCATCTGTGAAAAGCACAGGGCGCCAGTGTCGGACCTGCCAATTCTGGTGTTCAATGGCAAATGCCAATCGAGCTCCATGGTGGCGGGCAGTGAGCACAGGCCCCACCAGAGGACGTTGGGCCCTCAGGCCACCCTCATGAAGTCTGTTTCTGATTGTTTGGTCAGAGACATTCACACCAGTGGCCTGCTGGAGGTCATTTTGTAGGGCTCTGGCAGTGCTCATCCTGTTCCTCCTTGCACAAAGGAGCAGACACTGGTCCTGCTGAGGGGTTAAGGACTTTCTACGGCCTTGTCCAACTCTCCTAGCATAACTGCCTGTCTCCTGGAATCTCCTCCATGCCCTTGAGACAGTGCTGGGAGAAACAGCAAACCTTCTGGCAACGGCACATATTGAAGTGCCATCCTGGAGGAGTTGGACTGCCTGTGCAAACTCTGTAGGGTCCAGGTATCGCCTCAGGCTACCAGTAGTGACATTGACCCTAGCCAAATGCAAAACTAGTGAAAAACAGTAAGAAAAGATGATTAGGGAAAAAAATGTCAGTGGCCTCCACCTGTAAAACCATTCCTCTTTTAGGGGTCATCTCATTGTTGCCCATCTAGTGCACCTGTTGTTAATTTCATGAACAACAAAGCAGTTGAAACTGATTAACAACCCCCTCTGCTACTTCACTGAGTAAATCAATATCCCAGGCGTTTAATTGACTTGATGCTATACTCTGATTAAAAAGTGTCCCTTTAATTTTTTGAGCAGTGTATCTATGGAGACAGACTGCAAAAAAAAAAACCTGACAGATGTTCTTGCTCCTTTCCGGGCTACCAAATTATATAGCCACAGTATCCCAGTTGGGGTTATAAGTATTACTATATATATACTTCACATACATATACACACACACAAACGTTTATATATATATATATAAAAAAAATTTTATTCTTTATATAGGGAAAGGGTCCTAATATGAGTAAGGGCCCTTTCACACGAGCACACAGAGCAGGAACACCTGCCAGTTTTTAAGGTGGTCCTGATCGGAAGCTTCATGCAGCTCTAAAGACAGGTGGCTGTAAATGTGTCCATTTCCACCTGCCTATCGTCAAATCCACAGACGTCCAGACCTCTGTGATGGATTGGAGGTAGCCTGATTTAAAAGGACCCATCTGACTTCTCATAGAGCTATCTTGGGTCTGTCCTGTTTGGCTCAGATTGTGAAAGGGCTCTAAGGCTTTGGGATAAATTTGAAGAACAGATACATACAGGCAAAAAGTGAAATCAGTGAGTAATCTGCTAATGCTATCCGGAAAAACTATAACTGTGCTAAAATCAAAGTTCACTCAGTCTACCTCAATCTGCATTCTTTATAATCCACTGCAACAACAGTATTGAGAACACCTCCCAAGTATCTGAGCTATGCAACTTCCTGTTTCTCTTTTCACCAAGGCATTTTAAATCTAATTGTTGGCTGTGAAACTTCTTAAAGGCCATCTCCAGATCTCTACCCCTAAACAACACTCTGCTGCAGGACAGTGAGCCTAGGCTGGTATCCATGACAATCTAGACGTACCAGAGGATGCTATAGATATTAGAAAAACGTGAGTGTAAACATTTAAATTCCACTGTATAAGTCATTTTCAACACAAAGGATTCAGTTTGACACATTTCAGACTACTAAGTGTCTTTTATCCCATCTGTGTCCATATTTTCTCACAATAGGTTTACTTTAACACAAATATCTAATGTTGCTGTATGGGTAGGTTTGGACTGTTGTATAAACTAGGCAGTAATTTGATCTGCGTCAAACTGTATACTGAACATTCATGTACTACACTTGTCAATGTAAAATACAATGACTGATTGCAATAAGATGTTACTTTTTGTCAATTTAGAATATTGCAACTAAGGAACAGGGTGGCAGACTGGATGCTATGTTTTACAGTACTTAAACTGTAGTGGTTGACATACAGCACAGCAAGAATGTGTATTGTCAGAATCTGTACTGTCACGTCACAAAATGAGCCTCTCATTTAACATACAGATTTTTTTTTTTGTTTTTCTTTTAAATACAGTAGCCTCCACAGGTCACATTAGCTAGGTATTGGGTAATCACACCTGTAAGTAATGACATTAGTATACAGCATTAACATGTAATAATATCAATTGCTATTATTATGTTTTCCATCTTTTCTACTTAATTATAAATATAGTAATATAAATATTAATTTTCTAATATGAATATGGCATAAACTTCACAACAGAATTTTAAAAAGCAGACATTTTAATGTAGCCCTACAACAGTTGTGATATATATATATATATATATATATATATATATATATATATATATATATTATGAAATAATACAATTCACTTCCTTTTAGTAAGTGGTGGTTTTTATCAGTTAGTCTGTGGTAAAGCAAGCACAGTGCTGCAAAGTAGGACAATGTATGCAAACATATTCTAGAGGTGTGCCACAAGCCACAAAGTACAGTATATGGCATTAACTGTAGTTTTTGTTGCTAGAACAGAACATTCAAGACAGAGGCAAAGGCACTGAAAATACTTTGCAATTCCATTCCATTCCAAACATATGTATTCTTTAAGTTTTCTGTTAGAATGAAGTCTGTTATACTGTTTAATGATTAGACTTAAGGATGGCTATTTGATGTCAGTTTCCTGCTTTGCAGCATCAATTTTTAAAGAGTTGTGGGTTTTAAGTGTAGGAATTTAAATGAATGTCGGTCCCAACTGGCATGTTTGAATACATAAGTTGTTATCACAGCAAATAACGCAAAGCATAAGTGCACGCCACATTGTAGCTTGAAAAATCATGTGAGGGAATCAAGCTGCTCTGCAGCATACCTTAATTTTGGCATCAATGCCAGACTTTTCTCCTCTCCACTGTGCCTCTTGCTTCTTTGCTTTCTCCAGGTCACTAAGCAGGTCAGCACATTTCTTGCTTAAATCTTCCTTCTCCTGCTCCAAATTTTTTAAAATGGCTGCCCTCTGCTCCTCGTTTTTCTCCAAACTCTGCTTAGTGTTCTGTTTGACAAAAATCAGAATTGCACATTACAGCCCCAGAAATAATTACACATGCAGTCGACAATCAATCAACAATGTCTAATTAAGTGACCCTAGTCTTCAAGCTGCAAGTAACAGCCGTGATTTTACCATTTCTTAAGTTATGCAGGTAGAAGGGACTTTTTTCTAACTGAATGGCAGTTCTGATGAATGCATACATGCGAAGAATCCTTTAATTGATCAAGATGCCTTTGATGATGTCCCCAGCTATTTTTGAGACCCGTACAGACACATCATTCTAGACCTTGGGTTTATCAATTAATAATACTAGTCCCATCAGTATGTAATTAAAAAGAAGTCACATATTCACACTACTTCCACTTGCTCTATATCCATCATTAAGTATTTATTTGGAAGTTATAAGCCTCAGATTCTCAACTTTAAAGAAGTGCTCAGAGTTGGCTGTATGAGAAAGAACTGCAAAGCTAAGAGAAGCCTGAGGCAATTCTTTTGCAGTGTATGTCCCTTTCTGTGGCACACTGAGTGACACAGCTTGAAGCTCAGCACTTCACAGTAAGACAACTGGAAAAATATGTACAAGACATGCTACCTTAAGCTCATGACTTTTATCTTTTAATTTTAGTTGGAGGTCATCCAACTCCTTTTTCAGTATGGTATTTTCTTCGTCTACAGTGATCTTTCTCTGTACGAGGTTGTTTATCTCCTGCTGCTGTCCCAATACTCTCTAGAAACAGAGAAAAAAAAATAAAGGCAATGTCACCGGGGTACTTTATATAACAGATGTCAGGCATTTTCAAAACCCACAATGTGTGATTTAAATTAAAGGCAAAACAAATCTTTGCAAGAAAATGTTTTATACAAACATTGGCACAGCTGGTATTAAAAACATGATTTAAAGATATCCACTCTAAATGTAATATAAAAGCCTTTGTCTATTTAACCTAAATACCTATGACCCTCAACTGAAAGGGGGAATTTGCAACTGTTATGTTAAGAGCCCCAAACTGTATATCCAACGATGCTGTACCCAAATAAATCCCCCTTAGCAATCTTACAGAGTAGGCAGATGATGGTTACTGAAGCAAGACTGGTTTAGTATGGATAGCTCGGTATGTCTAGTGCCCCATTTTGAAATGTTAGTTGTATAATTAAATAATAAATGAATATATCAGTACCCCTCTTGCAAAGATAACAACAGCTCTCAAAGCAAATTTGATGCATTCTAAGATAATAAAACAATGCACAAATTCAATGTTACCAGCCATAAACACGCATACTTGAGGGACCTTAGTGACTAAATTCTGTGATGAAAAGCACCGCGAAGGGAATTTATCAAAATTGGAGCAGCCAGAATCTGGAGGCAACCAATCAGCTTCTATCTTTCATTTTTAAAGCATAACTGAACAAGCTGGAGATACAAGTGGATTGGTTGTCATGCACAACTGTTCTAGATTTTGTCTGTTACATTTTTGATCAATCCTCCCATGTATATAAAAAAAGAGAATACTTACCAGATCTGCCGCCTGTGCCTGAAAATCTTCCCTCTCTTGCAGAGCTACAGTGGGGCAAAAAAGTATTTAGTCAGCCACCAATTGTGCAAGTTCTCCCACTTAAAAAGACGAGAGAGGCCTGTAATTGGCATCATAGGTAGACCTCAACTATGAGAGACAAAATGAGAAAAAAAAATCCAGACAATCACATTGGTTGATTTGGGAAGAATTTATTTGCAAATTATGGTGGAAAATAAGTATTTGGTCATCCAACAAGCATTTGGATGATCCAGAAGAGGATTGGGAGAATGTCATATGGTCAGATGAAACCAAAATAGAACTGTTTGGTAGAAATACAACTCGTCGTGTTTGGAGGAGAGCGAATGCTGAGTTGCATCCAAAGAACACCATACCTACTGTGAAGCATGGGGGTGGCAACATCATGCTTTGGGGCTGTTTCTCCGCAAAGGGACCAGGATGACTGATCCATGTACAGGACAGAATGAATGGGGCCATGTATCGTGAGATTTTGAGTGCAAACCTCCTTCCATCAGCAAGGGCATTGAAGATGAAACGTGGCTGGGTCTTCCAACATGACAATGATCCCAAACATACCGCCCGGGCAATGAAGGAGTGGCTTCGTAAGAAGCATTTCAAGGTCCTGGAGTGGCCTAGCCAGTCTTCAGATCTCAACCCCATAGAAAACCTTTGGAGGGAGTTGAAAGTCCGTGTTGCCCAGCGACAGCCCCAAAACATCACTGCTCTAGAGGAGATCTGCATGGAGGAATGGGCCAACATACCAGCAACAGTGTGTGCCAACCTTGTGAAGACTTACAGGAAACGTTTGACCTCTGTTATTGCCAACAAAGGATATATAACAAAGTATTGAGATGAACTTTTGATATTGACCAAATACTTATTTTCCACCATAATTTGCAAATAAATTATTTCCAAATCAGCAAATGTGATTGTCTGGATTTTTGTTCTCATTTTGTCTCTCATAATTGAGGTCTACCTATGATGCCAATTACAGGCCTCTCTCATCTTTTTAAGTGGGAGAACTTGCACAATTGGTGGCTTACTAAATACTTTTTTGCCCCACTGTATACATGATGAAGAATCTTCAGCAATGGATACACTTCAGGTATATGGCATGTTTGGGTCCCCTGCTGCACTTCACTATGTCGCTACTGTGTCTATGCAAAGTGATTTTTGGTGGAATAAGAGTGTTCAGCGGGGAACACAAACATCTGACACACCTGAAATTTTGTTGAATGTTGAAGATTATTTGGCTAATATAGCTCTGCAAGACAGCAAAGATCAGAGCGATGAACAGTGGGTTTCTTCTCCAATGGTGTCTTTTTTTTCTTTTTTCAATGGTGTTCCTTTGAACTGTATGTGAAGAGAAAACTATTTTCCAGTAGTTTTGTACAGAGATGGGAAGATTTATAACCCCTTTCAAGTTTTTTTATTGCTTTCTGAGTCACCACTGGATAGGGACACGCTCTCTCTTTGTCCTAGTGACCATTGTCACCAAAACTAAAAGTGGGAAAAAATTTAATATTTTGTGTTGTCACTGGAAAAGGAATAGAGTGAAACACTTCCAATGGGCGCACCACTTTTGATATCAACTGTCTAATAGGAGAATTCCCCTCACTTTATAGAGACACTCCACCCTCCTGTTGCATTTCCCAATGGGATGCACACATCAAAAAAATAAACTGACGTATGGTTTAACCCTTTACTACCAAAACAAAAAAGGTTTTGCCTATACACACACTTTATTGCAGTATAAACAAATGTGGTAAAGAAAACATACTGTATGTGCAATGGTCTCTATAGCCATATAAACCAAGAATCTTCATTTTCATTTCTTTCCTTTTCACAGTAACTGTTATTTTTGGTTCTCTGCAACAAATTACTCCAGCTCACTTTAAGATTTTTTAAGCAGTATTCACATCTTTCTAGCCACGTTTTCATGGATTTTAAAAAGCATTATCAACAATCAGGCATTTTCACTGCCATCGTCATCCATGGTCCCTATAGTGCCTGCCTAGCCACCAGAAATTGTTGAAGGCTCATCAATCTGTTGCACAAATTTGAACTAGCATCATTTAAATAATGGCCAACGTGTCCTTGTGTGTGAATGGTCCCTTAGTATTATTTTAATGGTTTTACCAATGGAGTTTATTTTCTGTTGATTTCCAGATAAAAAAAGTATACACAAGTAAAGGTTACTTTAAAAGGCATCTATTTTTTTCCTCCATACCAAGAGGTGCCATGACATATTTTCACAATACAAAAGAAGTCATTCCTGTTTTAGTTAATGTTATTTGGGCACTTTTTTTTTTAAACATTCTGAATCCTACAAAAATGCTAACAGTGATTCATGCTGCTTCTAACAGCAATTAAAAGCAGGTGTAATTAGTCTGTGCACACTACATCCAGTAAAGCAAATTATTTATTGATAGCCACGCATAAATAGATCCATTTCAGAGACCTCCCTTATGACAAATCCTGTTAAGAATGATCCAGTATATGTATTTATAACTGCTCATTAATAATTGACTTGGATAGTCATTGTGTGCCGTTAGTTGTTCACCTGCATAAGTAGAGCATAAATGAATACACTACACAAATCACTAAAAAAGAAAGGTGCCTCTATAATGCCATCAAAAGAACATACCAGAAACATTTTTTTATGAAATATTGTTTTAAATATACTGTAATGGTAACACGATACTAAATTGTCCACTACTCAGAATAAAACCAGCACCATGGGTTACCTTGAATCTTCATTTCCCCCAGTAACATATCATTTTAATTGGTTCTTCAATGAAGTGCTAAATAAATAAAAACCTATTCTAGTTTTGTTATAGTTGCAAAACCCCAGGCTTCGCATCAGGAAATACTTGTATCAATCTGTGTTATCCACATATCAACCAACCAGGTACAACCTTTCACTCCACAATGTATAAGAAATAAGGCTCAGTATTACTTCAGCACATACATGTCCTTTTCGAGATCAGTGTCATCCTTATGATTATGCGGAAAAAAAAAAATCTGATAAGCAGCACACACAGAGAATACTGCAATTTTGTCTTAAGAAAGAGTTGCATTTGTTGGCAGCCATTTTCTTCTATTTTTTTTAATATAAAGTAGCATAGGAAAGCAGCTAAGAAAAGCAATCTGTCCAAGAAAGGATGAAAGCTTACGGAAAATGCTCACTACACCGTTGAGATTCAATAAAGTTTTGATTACAGGAGACATTGATGTTTACTTCAGAGAGAAGCTATACTATAGTAACAAGAAATTCTGTAACTAAACTTCCCCCTCTCACCACGGCTGCTCAGTTACCTCCATTTGACAGCAACAGGCCTTTAAATCCTAGGTGGTGGAATCAAGTATCAATTGACTTGAAAAGGGCTGTATTTCACAATTAGAGATCTCAGAAACCAGCTCCTTCCCAGTTGTGGTGTGTTGCGGTATGCTTTGTTAAAAAGAAAAAAAATAGGGGCACATCTGGTTTTTTTTTACATTGCCTTGTGCTGACAGCCAATTCTTGATGAACTGGCTGCCTTGTACATAGAAACATTCAAATAAAACACTTTAATATTTATGCATTAATATACCGCAATTACATTTCATAGTGTGAAGGAGACCTTATTAGTTTGATCTGTATTGCTGGCCATTTAATGAGTGGACTTTGAGGACTTAGCAGGAGGCTTCTCAAAATGGCGGTCAGCTGTCATCAATCTGTTTTAGGAAACTTCCAACTTCCAAATAAATCTGATCTACTTTATTAAGATTTGAGGTCTTCGCAAATACTGTATGTTTTATAGCAGTTCAGAGTTTAATAGTTTGGATGCTTCTATTGTTAAAGGAACCATCATGCAATATATAGAATGCTTTCCCAAAGCCAATCAAACCCACTCTCCTGCCCTGGTGTTCTGCTACAATGTTCACCAGCCGATCATTTGTATTATTGAATAATTCTTCCTGTGCTGATAGCTGAGTGCTGGTATTTTTAAGAGATCTCTGCAGGTTAGAGATACGCAGCATTGTCACTAAATGCCAGGTCCAGACTAGAATTAGTTTAGTGTTTTTAACATTGTGTAGCTACCACACATGTATCAGACATCTGTGCTATTTTCATTTATCGAAAAGACACCATCACACATGCGCAGTAAAGTGGACATTTAAATGTGTATGGGCACCAAGTCATCAGCCATAACATTTGGGAATCACATCCAGAGCAGTCTCTGCAGCAGGTTAGTCTGTGTTATATTTGAGTGTAGACTTCTGATTTCTAACCCCGTCAACTCAAATCATTTCCCTACCTCCATCTGTCATGTAAAGGAGAAATTGCTTAAGGGCACATCTATGCGCAAGCGCCGGGCTCCCGCTGGTCGTGCCCGTGCGCAAGCGGGTGTGCGACGGCGTGCACGACCCGCCACCGAACTGACGCCAGGTGGGCTATTTAAACCTCTGCTGCACCAAGAGTCCTTGCCTTCTGGTCTACCATGTTCTGTTGCATGCTGCCATTGTATCCTGATCCTGTTTGCCAACCTGACCTATCTTGACTATGATTGAACTCCGCCTGTACCGACCCAGCTTATCCTTTGACAATCCGCTTGCCTGCTCCTTGTACCTGATCTGCCCGATTGATCCTGACCCGGCTTGTCTGACTCTGTTACTTCTCCTGCCTGTGACTATTACTTGCTTCCAGCTGTCTGCAGTTGTCAAGTTCCTGCTATACCTTCCTGCTGCTGCTGCTGCTCCTGCACACCTGCATCCGCAACTGACCTGCATCCTGGTCATCCAGGCTACCCACCTGTCAGCTGTCACCGCAGACCGCCACCTGTCAGCTGTCACTGCAGACTGCCATCTGTCAGCTGTCACCGCAGACTGCCATCTGTCAGCTGTCACAGCAGACCGGCCAGGAACTAGTGCCACTCCGGGCTTTGTGCCTTCTGTTTGCTCTATCAGGGACTCTATCAGCGGGAGTTGTAAGAGGATGCCCTCATCTCCAAGTCAGGCTCCCCCACCAGGTACGTGACACCATCCTATAATGTGGCTCATACAGGCACTGTAAACTCCTGCCTTGCATCATCCCACCATCTCCGCAACCGAATCTTTGCTGCTGGCCAGGAGGATTGCTGTCAGCATCTGTAGCTACATCTGACAGCCCACCCATCCCCTAATCACCACTGTCACCCTACTTCTAGCCATCATGTTTGAAACCTGCCACTACAGCGCTAATACTCTACACTTCATTCTGCTCTCCCTGCCCCAAACCTGGACTCCAACCCGCAATCTCAACACTGTCTCTGACCTTCATCCCTCCCCTTTGCTTTCACCACCTCTTCCCCATCCCCCCCCCCCCCCAAGTCATTCGCCACTACAGTGATGCTTGCCTCTGCATTTGCCACCACTGTACCAACTCACACTTCTGCAAATACCACCACTGCAGTGACTCACCCTTCCTTATTAAGCCCATTGCTGGTTCACTGTAATCCACTGTAGCCAGAATCCAGTGAACACATCACAGGATCGTTTGAAGTATATTTCCTCAAGTCTGTGGTCTAGAACATTTTCTCTCTCTATGCTTACTCTATTGCAATTCAAATCCAAACGTCCAAAGCAAGTTTTAATTTTGATGTTGGCAGGCGTTCTGTAGAGGTGATACAGCAAGAAGCCTGAAGTGCATGAGTTAGAGAATGGTGCTTATGCATCCAAACTAGAGATTTCCGGATAACCACATTACAAGTTGTGCACTACAACAACACATGGATACAAAATTGAAGAACTCAAACAGTTGACAGTGCTCACTATATGCTTCTTAAAATTTAATTTTTAGCTAGTGAAAGTGTGCCCATTTGTTGAACAGGATGAAATATTGATTGCCTATGTATGATGCAACGGTATAGTGGCGGTCAGTTCATAAGTCAGTGGGTGCAGAGGCGGTCAGTAATGAAGTGGGTGGTTGCCATTTTGGTCAGCGGAGAAGTATGTGGAGGAATTGACAATTAGCAAAGAAGTGGGTAGGGACAGTGTGGATCAGTGGAAAAGTGGATTGGTGCAGTGGCAGTCAGTTTATTACTTTAAAGCTGCTATTTATGATAGGGGATGGACAATGATATATTAGGTGGCCCTTTCTTCCCTTATAGTCTAAACCTATCCAACCCTCAACCCCACCCCCACTAGCAACTACAGGTGAAACTCGAAAAATTAGAATATCGTGCAAAAGTTCATTTATTTCAGTAATGCAACTTAAAAGGTGAAACTATATGAGATAGACTCATTACATGTAAAGCAAGATAGTTCAAGCCGTGATTTGTCATAACTGTGATGATTATGGCTTACAGCTCATGAAAACCCTAAATCCACAATCTCAGAAAATTAGAATACATGCAATCAATAAAACAAGGATTGTACATAGAACAATATCGGACCTCTGAAAAGTATAAGCATGCATATGTACTCAGTACTTGGTTTGGGCCACTTTTGCAGCAATTACTGCCTCCATGCGGCGTGGCATGGAAGCTATCAGCCTGTGGCACTGCTGAGGTGTTATGGAAGACCAGGATGCTTCAATAGCGGCCTTCAGCTCTTTTGCATTGTTCAGTCTCATGTCTCTCATTTTTCTCTTGTCAATGCCCCATATTCTCTATGGGGTTCAGGTCAGGCGAGTGTGCTGGCTAATCAAGCACAGTAATCCCACAGACATTGAACCAGGTTTTGGTGCTTTTGGCAGTGTGGGCAGGTGCCAAGTCCTGCTGCAAAATGAAGTCAGCATCCCCATAAAGCTCGTCTGCGTAAGGAAGCATGAAGCGCTCCAAAATCTCCTGGTAGACGGCTGCGTTGACCCTGGACTTAATGAAGCACAGTGGACCAACACTAGCAGATGGCAAGGCTCCCCAAATCAACACAGACTGTGGAAACTTCACACTGGACTTCAAGCATCTTACAGTGTGTGCCTCTCCATTCTTCCTCCATACTCTGGGTCCTTGGTTTCCAAATGAGATGCAAAAGTTGCTCTCATCAGAAAAGAGGACTTTGGACCACTGAGCAACAGACCAGGTCTGTTTTTCTTTAGCCCAGGTAAGACACTTCTAACGTTGCTTGTTGTTCAGGAGCGGCTTGACAAGAGGAATAAGACATTTGAAGCCCATGTCCAGGATCCGTCTGTGTGTGGTGGCTCTTGATGCACCGACTCCAGCCTCAGTCCACTCCTTGTGAAAGTCCCCAACACTTTTAAATGGCCTTTTCCTGACAATCCCCTCCAGGCTGCGGTCATCCCTGATGCTTGTGCACCCTTTTCTTCCACACTTTTCCCTTCCACATAACTTTCTATTAATGTGCTTTGATACAGCGCTTTGGGAACATCCAACTTCTTTTGCAATTACCTTTTGAGGCTTTCTCTCCTTATGGAGGGTGTCAATGATGGTTTTCTGCACAACTGTCAGGTCAGCAGTCTTTCCATGATTGTGATTCCTACTGAACCAGACTGAGAGAACATTTAAAGGCTCAGGAACCCTTTGCAGGTGTTATGGCTTAATTAGCTGATTAGAGTGCGACACTTTGAGCCTAGAATATTGCACCTTTTCACAATATTCTAATTTTCTGAGATTGTGGATTGGGATTTTCATGAGCTGTAAGCCATAATCATCACAATTATGACAAATCACGGCTTGAACTATCTTGCTTTGCATGTAATGAGTCTATCTCATATATTAGTTTCACCTTTTAAGTTGCATTACTGAAATAAATGAATGTTTGCACGATATTCTATTTTTTCAAGTTTCACCTGTATGTACCTCTTCTGTTTGAATCAATTCCATTACAACCCTCTCCCCTAAAAACCTAAAATCTTGCATCTGAAGTGTTCAAGCTGTTCACACTGAATCCAGTCAACGGACTTCCACAGACATACCACAACAATGCCTTACATATTATTGTAATGTAAGGTGGATACACCGTTGAGTCTAGCCCCTTCATCTCAGTCCAAACCGTACAGACTGGATTGAAAGGTTTAGGAAAACCTAGACACTGGCAAACAGAACTGTAAGGACCACCATAAAACCCCTCCCATTGACAGTCATCCTCAATTTGTGTCCTTAGGTGATGGATGTTCTCTCCAAGTCTAAGCAAAGCACTTCCCTTTGCTGCATGTCCTGGACTCCCTAGCCCCTCTCTCAATGACGAGGCACCCTCACTTTTTCATGTAGGTGGACGTCTGTCAGCTTTCTCAGACACTCATATTTGAGGCATTATGGATCTCTGAGTCAGGGATGTGCTCTTCAGGGGGTACTGACTGGAGTTTGCTCTCTCCCTCCAGTCTTCAAGTCTGCCTTCTTTGCAGAGTCTGGAGGATCTGCATGCTGCTCTTCAGCAATTGTTCACCTCACAGGTAATTGTAGCTGTAACCTGTTTAAGGTTAGGAAAGCAAAGGGCAGCATTTGTCCTGTCGAACTGAAGTGCTTGAATGTCTTCTTTCAGATCCAAAAGTTTTGTATGGAATCAATTAGGTCAGTCATCGCATCCTTGTAACCGGGATTTGTTGGACATCAAGAACGTAGGAGATGGTCCTATGTTCAGGTTTGTAACCTACCTATCCACTGCTCTTCAGGCCTTCTTTGCCCCTATTCTGGCCTTTCTTTGCTCTCAGGGTGTCCACATTTTAAGCTAAGTGGATGACCTGCTATTGCAGCTAGAGCAAACATTTTGGAGCTCAGAACCATTCAGCTGTCCCACAAACACAGGAGGTCCATCAAGCAAGCACAAGAAGTCAAGCAGATGAAGTGGAAGTAGAAAGGATTCTGACCACGGCAGAGCATTCCAGCCCTGGTCACAGTACACACTTTAGGCATAAAAAATTGGCAGATCGACTTTCTCAGCCATCAAAGTCTGGATCGCAAAGTGATACCTTCACCTGGAGGTTTCCTGGACCTTCATTGCAGGTTCATGACTCAGGATATGGACCTGTTAGTATCCCAGTTCAACAAATTGAAAAACTAAAAAAAACTGCCAAGTCCGGAGATCCCCGAGCTTTCCCAGCAGACATTCTAGTGACTCTGTGGGATCACTTTTGCCTTCTCTACGTTTTCCATCTACTAAACCTTATTCCACGACTGATTCACTGGATCGAATTGCAGGGCATTCCAGGGATTATTGTGGCACCAAACTGGCCCAGGAAAACTTGGCACTGTGGCATACTCTGGCTTCTGGCAGACCTCCCTTGGACTCTTCTAGATCACTCAGATCTTCTGTCTAAAGGTCCAATCTACCATCCTGCTTCCCGGTTTATGGCTTTGTTGGCCTGGCTGTTGAAGCCCAGGTCCTGAGGGACAGAAACTTATCAGATTTGGATATTTGGATACTAGGAAGTCGACTGCTCACAAAATATACCATCACACATCTAAGGTGGAAGGCTTTGTATGGTGCGAGCAGAGAAAGTTTCATACTAGATGATACTCCGTGGAATGTATCCTGGCTTTTTTCCAGCTAGGTCTCAATCAACATCTGGCCTTGAGTACCCCTAGAGGGAAAAATGTTAGCCTTGGCTATCATCATCCAGTATCCTTTAGCCTCTCGCTCCCTGGTGAAGACCTTTGTGTAGGGAGTTGCTCATTTAGCACTTCAGAATTTTAATCTGGTACTTAACATTTTTTCAAAAGCCGCCCTTTGCACCGAACAGGGTATTCCTTTAGCTGAGCTCATTCACTAGGTGGCATTTTCTGTCACCAACATGAATACTAGGGCGAGTATCAGTGTAGGTGACATTGCTTTGTAAGGAACCTTTCCTGGTGTTGCACAAGAATAAAGCTCTCCTAAGGCTTTCTTCCTGCCCAAGGAGTTTTCCTCTTTTCACCAGGATGTTGTCCTGCCATCTCTCTGTCTGGCTCCTAAGTACCCCAAAAAGGTCTCTCTTCACTACTTGGATGTGGTTGATGCTGAAAGCCCTCGCAGGGGACATTCTGATTCTTGTTTCACCATTGCTAGATGGATTTGACAGGTCCTTGTTCAAACCTATTCCCTACAGGAGAAGGTTCCTCCCTTTCCTGTTAAGGCACACTCCACTAGGTCCCTGGGAGTTTCTTGGAACTTTTAGCATTAAGCATCTACGTAACAGATTTGCAAGGCAAATGGGCCTTGTAATGGCCATGCGTACTGGACACACAAATCCTCAAAGATTGTAAGCTCCAAGGAGCAGGGCCCTCCTATCCCTCTTGTATTGAACTGTATTGTTGCTGTATTGTCTCCCATTATATTGTAAAGCACTGAGCAAACTGTTGGTGCTATATAAATCCTGTATAATAATAATAATGTCTGTGTGGTAACCGATTTGTTTAGGTCAAAAGTCTTTATGCCATTTTGTCATAAGAAGGCATAGCTTCAGTGACCTTCCCCTTCCCTCCTCCTTTCATTTCATACAATCCACAACCTCTTAATTGTATGCCAGGACTTTCTTATTAGTCCATTGATCAGACACAACCCTTTCCATTAGCCAATACACATTTCAGTCTATAAACCCTAATAAAACCCTAATAAAACCATCACCTTTGCAGGCATGAGCAATCCGGAAAACAAACAGACATTGGGTCATAAATACCTTAGTTGGGAACCTGTAGAATACACATATCTGTCTCTTGAAGCTATCATCATCATATAGCCAGAATAAATTTATATTTACTTTGATCAGTTATTGGGTAGCATTTTGAACCCAAACACCCCTATGCTAGGAGGTACCAGAGTGGATTAGGCCTCCACACCCCTCCTATTTTTATGAGAAACAGATATCTAAGACCTGTCATATCTATATCCATTTCAAATCTAATTTCATGCTGGACAATAATATATAGGGTAGCCGACTATACCCTGCAGATATTCAGAGGTAATAATAGTTATAGAAAACTGTATGTGGGACTTGATCATAAAAGTGGTAACATCCCAGCAACCATCCCTTAGACCTGATGATTGGTCAGATGGTCTCTATCAACACCCCCCTTGATGTGAAGAAAAGTGGACTGCACACTGACAGCTCTTGTGTGCCATCAACCTGAAACATCTGTCAAGTTATGATAGCCAATAACACCTCACTGACTGGACTCTTGCTTGTACTATTTGTTACTCTGTAATACCTTTGGGTTTTTTTGTAAATATTTTATTTGCACCATTTTCCCCTTTTCATTATTAAACCCCATTTTGAAAAGTGTTGAAATGGTCTGTAAATGCTCTAATGCAAACTAAAAGAATCCATGTTTCTTGAAGAGAGCTACTGTAGTATAATCCTCTGAATTTACCTGTCTGTGGTGACAGCGTGTACAGATTTTTCATAACTGCTAATCTTGTGAAAGTTTCCAATAACAGTTTATAGAGTTAATTGCTTAGTTAACTAAATGCAGTAACAATTGCTCTCAGCCTGTTGGCACCTAGATTGTGGTCCCACAAGCTGAAAAATCTTTGTGCAGTGTGGGGCTGAGATTGGCATTGTTGCGTAAGTGAGAGCAAGGTGTGAGGTTGACCAGTCTTTTGCCACATACGTTTGTCACAGTCCTCTGTTCATATGACTGGGAAGGAGTTAAGCTTTGACAATAAAACCTGGAAGTTGATTGGTTTCTATGCAGAGCCGCACCATATTTTGCACTCCCCAGTTTTAGTAAATCAACCCTAATGCCTGCTTCCTGTACTGTACGATCAAGAAAATAAGATTTTTTACTTACCTGTAAAATCTGTTTCTTAAAGTACAGTACAGAGGACACTCTCCTCTGTCTCTGTTTATCTTTAAAGCTAGTTAAAACTTGGATAACTGCCAGTGCAAGGGGTTATATGTGGGGTCCTATAGTTCCAGTGTCCAATCCCCTGAAGGTAATAATATATAAAATGTGGCCTGTATTGTAATACAAGAAAGTAATTTAACAGGCAAGTCAAAAATCCTTTGTTGTGTTGACAAGCTAGGTACTGAGCTGAGAATTTCTTTGTACTGTTAAGTAAAAACAATTGCACAAACAGCTTACAGCATGTACACTGCATATCACGCAAAATAAGGCTGATCTAAATAGCATTATTATCACAGTGAAAACAAATTATATTATAGCAACCAATTTAAAAGCTTGGCATGGGTAGACTAGAGAAAAGCAAATTCTGAGTTAGCATTTTAGTGATCTTCACACAAGGGTGTTAAACATACACATATGAACACTTGGATAGATATTCCATTTAAATATATGTGTGCTTTTTACGAAAAAAAGAAAAAAAACAAAAAGAATCATTAACACCAACCTGTTCAAATTCTTGTATTTGGCTGTCTTTCATCTGTAGAATTTCCAGCACTTTTCTGTCTTTGGCCTCAGCCTTACTTTTTTCCCTGGAACAAGGCATAAAAAGATATATATTACACATTATTAGAACTAATTTGTACTTAATCATTTGAATTTGCTAAATCTTAGTGATAAACGCCATTTTAAGAAGCAGAGAATAAAATTATCCGTGACCGACAGCCCCAGTAGAATTAATCAGCATGCATATGGCAAGTGACAGCAAATTATTCCTTCTGGCAATTATGACAACTTTATTTCATAGTACAGTATGTGGACAAGCGTTGCAGCCAAAAAATCATACCGAGATTACAGTCTTCCTCTATACACAATGAAATCAGTGATTTCCTTTGACTGAATCTTAGTTCTTCATAAACTAGAAAAGAAGTTGTAATAATACACATTATGCACAAAACAATCCAGGTCCAGCTGTTTTAGGAATATTGAAAAATGTAATCTACCATGCAATTAATTCTTGGAGGCTGAATATGTAAAATATTGATCAGTCCAACCACAACATTCTGTATGTTCTTAAGATCAAATGTTATTCTAAAAGGAACTAGAAATGACACTAAATAAATTGATTGAAAATGGGCCATGTGATCTTTCGGTAACAGCCAGCAAAGTCATATTAACAAGCAAAGCCAGATCATCCAGAGAACAACCTACACAGGAACCTAGGGTCCAGTCAATGTCTAAAGGGCCCAGTTACAAATTTCATGCTTCTGCAGTTAATGACGGGGACAGCGCAATTGACTAAACGCTGTGAACTTGCCTGTCACTTCAGAAGAAAGTATTAACTTGGCGTATGATGGCATGGGTCATGCCGATAGAGACCATGCAAATGGGGCTTCTGTGTGTTCACTGGAATCCTTAGCAACATCAGTCAAAGAATTGGGAGGGTCAATACTGCTATGGTTCCCAGGGCCCCATTGTGCCTCGTTCTTTCTCTGTTAACAGGCACTTGACTGGGTTCTAGGATCAAGTCCAAAAAAGCTAAATATTTTAACAACATCTAAAAAAATCTTGAGGTTCTATAAGACCTAAAAAAACCTTAAAGGATAAGTTCACCTTTGGGAACATGTTACATGTTCCACCAGTTTTTAGGGTGGAACATGCAACATGTTCCTGATCCTGCAGCTGCCACCCGCTGCACCCCTCTCCCTATGACAGAAGTACAGGGAGGAGTGCCCCATACCAGCTGTTACTTTTCAAAAAAAGCGTGGCCATGTGGGGTTCCATCATTCAGCTGCTGTCAGCTTGTAGTCCTCAATGAACTACCACGGTGCTGTGAATCACCGTGGTAATTCACTGATTCTTCCTGTCAGAAGTTTCGGCTTGCTCGTACAGGATGTATGAGCAAGCAGATACACTGCCAGTCTGCAGGAGACCTGCATGGCATCAGCAATCTGCTGATCGCTGGTGCAATGCTCTTGAGGCCCCTAGCACGAAAAATAATAAATGCTAATTTTTTTACCTGGAAAAAAAATGTGCATTTATAATTTTTTTGTGTAAACGTGAACTTATCCTTTAAACTAAAGAACACACTCATGGGGATAAAACACAGTGGCTAAATGGTTAGCACTTCCGCCTGGCAGTACTAGGGTCGCTGGTTCAAATCGCAACCACGGCATCACCTGCCTGGAGTTTGCATGTTCTCTCTGTGCCTGCGTGGGTTTCCTCCGGGTACTCCGGTTTCCTCCCACACTCCAAAGACATGCTGGTAGGTTAATTGGATCCTGTCTAAATTGGCTCTAGTATGTGTATGTAAGTTAGGGACTTTAAACTGTACGCCCCTTGAGGGTTAGGGACTGATGGGAATGTACAATATATATGTAAAGCACTACGTAAATTGATGGCGCTATATAAGTACCTGAAATAAATAAATAAAAAATAAATAAATAAAAGTCCCTGACTAAGGGAGGTTTCCTGGCCAGACAACCAAGTTGGCTAAGCAGGTTAAGCCAGAAAATGTATGGTATAGTTTGATCCCAAAATTAAATGTGATGAAACGAAGGAGTTACAGAAGACACTACCACAAGGGTAAGCAGAAATGAACTTCTATGCTACAGTCCCAGAGGACAGAACAAGGAAGACATTGCTGATCATGATCAAGAGACATCTTGCCTTGAAGGCCAACCATTTCAAATGCTCTTTGGATATGTCATCACCATAACAAAAATCTTTTGAAGCCAGAGTCCACCTCAGCGAAGAAGAGATCCCTTTGGAAGGAACACTGTCAAAACACAGGACAGAGGGCAGAACCAATTAGCTCAAATTTGTAACTGAGGATGGGTTTTAACTGTCTGTCAGCAGAATTGTTAACCCTTTAGCCGCCAGAGCCATTTTTGTGTATTTTTGCATATGTTGAAATGCACATTCAGGCTTGAATACTTGATAAATTACCCTATCAGTATATATTTTCTGAAAGCAGAGACCCTGGAGAATAAAATTATGGTAGTACAAATTGTTTTTTTTCACACAATATTATGTGCAACAGTATATCAAGCACGTATTTTACATAAATGAAACTTTAAGTGGAACTTCAGTCTGACTAGGGGGTGGCTTTGCTCCCTCGTAAGCAATAAATATGGAGCATGCGCAGATGGGTCCTGGCATAGCTTGTTTGCACATTTTTACACAATGCAAAGACATTAGAAAAAATATTAAAGGTCCATTTTACTTCTAGTCTATTTACATTGTAATTAATCAAGCCCTGAGGAAGAGAAAGAGAGTGCTCTTGAACCCCAGAAATGCATTGGCTATTTTTTGGATTAGCCCCTCAACTTTTATTGGATTAAAGTATCTGGAGTAAAGTATCCAGACCTCTGTGGCGCTTCAATTTCCATTTGTGTTAAATTACATTACAAGCCAAAGAGACCATGGCGTTCCTCTAGAGTGTAGAAGCTGCCAGCCTGGGAGCCACATCATTTACATCAACATCAATACTTTAAAGTGATTGTAAACCTTTACATATACCCAGCAAAGTGATTAGTTGCAGGTCATATACAGAGATGATGCAAATCCTCCTACATACATTGCACCTGTTTTACTGCAGCCATTTGTCCTCTACAGTCTTGTAAAACCTATAGATTGAGAGAACATTTCACAGACCCAAAAAGCAGGGGGCGGCATTTGAAGTTACACACAGAGCTCTGATTGGAGGGAAGGGACCCCCCCTGCAGCACACAGGAACAATGCAGAGCTGAGGATATGAATCACAGGCTGTATGCTGGAGCTCTCCTCCCCATCATCTTTTTATCTCTTGGTGTTGGGAAACTTGTCAGAAGTGACTCATGCCAATAGCAGACGAACTAGAGAGGAGAGAGAAAATCGCATTCAGTGCTTTGGATTGGTTCTCTTGGGACTCCTGCAGCACATCTGTGCACATGTAAGGAGCTGGGAGCCTAGGCAAGAATCGTAGAAATGCTGCTTTGCAGCACAGATAAAGCACTTAAAATTTTGTAAGAAAGGAAGGGGAGAGGAGGCATGCAGCACAACTTGCCCTTTAGGGTACAAACCCTTTGATAAAGTTCTGTGCCTGTGATGAAACACATCAGAGCCGAATCTAGTGACGTCATCATGCCTACCCAGAAGTGGCCAACAGATTGTAAAGCTTTGTCTGTTTTTTTAATTACAATAACAAACACGTTATACCTACCTGCTCTTTGCAATGGTTTTGCACAGAGCAGCCCCGATCCTCCTCCTTTTGGGTCCCCTGCCGGCGCTCCTGGCTCCTCTCCTTCCTATGGGGCACTCATGTGGGCTCGCTCCCATGCCCCACTGCCTGTGTCTATAGTCAAATTTGGCATGGCAAAGTCTGCCCCCCCCATGTCACAGAGTTTGGTTGACAGCAGTGGCAGCCAATGACTGTTATGGATCTGCCCTGTGAGGAGGGACACAGCAGAGAGAACCACTGCTCATGCACAATGGTGGATCCCGATGGGGCTCAGGTAAGTATAAGGGGGGGCTGGGTGGATCCCAAGCACAGAAGGCTTTCTACCATAATGCATTGATTGCATTAAGATAAAAAAAACTTAAGGCTTTAGAACCACTTTAGGTGATGCTGTGGTCTCGGTCCTTAAGGGGACATGTCCGTGGATAATATATATGGCTTTTAAAATGGTGCAGTGCTGCTTCTAGTGAACTTTATTTGTGAGTGCAATTTTTTTTTATTTTAATAAAGAGTTTATTTGTATGTTGCTAAAACACTGTGCAAACTTCTCTTTTTTAAGAGAAGGAGCCAGTGGAAAAGCATTATTAAGGATATTGTTCTGAAGCACGTTTTATTTTAAGTATTGATGTGGTTGGCACATAGGTTCATTGGAACACATATTGTTTATAAATAGATTTTACACTAGGTTGTATATCAACATTCATGCACTTATCACAGTGATCATTGCTGGGGATGATACAATTATATATATATATATAATATTTTAGACTATATTAGGTACTTTTTAGTAACATTGTTTGAATATGAGGTTGCTTTTTCTACCATTACTCACACAGAAGAAACACAGAAAGGAATAATGCTGCGCAGCACTTTAGATTATTTATTTACATACTGATGATGCCACACGTAATGAAGTTTAATAAACTAGCACAAACAGGCAGAGTGTCCCCGCCAATCGAATGTGTTTCAGCTCTACAGGCTAAATGGCAGAGAAGTGTACAAATAAAAAATAAAGGATTAGTGTAAATGTTTTGTTACTTTTGTATAAATTGGTAATTTAACTACTTTCCAGTTTGGTTAGCTCTATTTCCAAAAAGGGGTTATTACTATGATAGTTTATATGTGGCGGAATAACCTGATTGTATCTGAATACCTGTTGATGCTTTAAAGCCGAACTCCGAGCAAAAACGTCTTTACATGCCCTCATTGCTGATTTTCTAACTTCACTGAATATGTCATCCATCTTCTAGTTCACTCAGTAGGTGCTCTGAAATAGCCTATTCATTTTCAAATCAAACCATTCATTTTCTTTGGTTTCCTGTTTGTGGCTGTCAGTGGCTGCTATGCCTCTTATTTCCCAGCACCTGATCTTTACACATTCCTTCTGTAGTTCTTTCTCCAGGAAGCAGTGAGGTACAGTAATTCAGCCACATTTACAATGGTGGGCGGACCGAAACTCTCGGACACATTCAACATGTGCAGGTCTAGTTTACCTGCCCATATTCACTCCAAATCCCTGTGGTTGATGGGCACTGTGGTTTCTCTTTACTGTAAAGAGAGAGGACAGGATATGATGCAGCTCCCTTACACCCTGACTGCCTGCTCCACAGCAGTATAAGAAGACGCTAGTCCGATCCACCACGGGTGCAGAAACTGTCACGTTTCTTCCATACCATGAACAGGGTACGCCACCAAAATGACGGTGGGAGACACTTGGTCTTAGGACCTCTAGTGCCTGCATCTTCATCTCAGACCGACACAGAGCACGCAGACACCCATGGCTGCATATTCTCAGGTCTCTGATCATTCCGGTTCTGTACCCTCACCTCCTTCAACCAGGATCCCAGCAACGTCAAAACCTTACAGAGAATTAGGGGATGACCAGGAACAATCCCTGCACATGAAGGGGAGAGAACTGTACTCGGCTAGTCAGCATATGCAGCCAGAGACAGACCCTACTGTACAGTTCTACACTTCAGGTCAGCCAATTTCTGATGTTACCCTCAAAGAAATGCTTATGTCCCTGCTGAGCATTAATCCATGCTGACATGGTCTCATGTATTCACCAGTGTATGGAGGAAGTACAAGATCTGGGGGACAGAGTAAAACAGGTAGAGGGTAAGATGTGCAAATTCCCCACTTCTTTCAATACACTTGTGAACTCCCAGTCCGCACAACAAGATGAGATTTCTAAGCTTAAAGCAAAATTGGCTAACCTTGAGGACATCTCACAAAGAAACAAATTAAGCTCTGTGGGGTCCCAGAGTCTGTCCAGGACCATCAACTATCACAAATTTCTTGCAATCTAAAGAAATGGTCCCTTCGTTATCCTCTGCAGACCTCACTATAGATATAATACATAGGATCACCAAGCCTTCAAGAATACACTTTTTCCAAGTCAAGGAAAAGTTCCGGGAAGCTTTCAGACAAATGGATAATCTCCCAGCACATGTAACCAATGTACAAGCTCTCCCGGACTTCTCCCAACACTTTCTTCAACAAAGAATGAATCTCTTCACCATAACAAAAGCCCTGCACAACAACAAGTTCGACCACAGGTGGAAGTACCCAGCGCAACTCAGTTTTACGCATCATGGCTCAAACCACCTTATCTCTTCTGTAGACAAGGGCCTCCACCTTCTTCATGACTCGAATCTACTATCAACAGATTCAGAGTTTCTTAACAATTACAGCCATTACAACCCACAATGCCTGACTGAAGACTAGCAAGTGGTCCACCACAATAAAGCTTCCACTAAGAAAACCTAATACTCTGCTTAATAAATCTGTTTCACAGGCCGCATTGTTGTTTCAACCTTGGGACCACTTTTACAAGTTTTACTTTTTCAAG